>NW_024425897.1:12379031-12507053 GCF_017311325.1 Ursus maritimus
CAGCCGGGGTTCCTGCCTGCCTTCCGTGGACGGAGAGGACAGCACACAAACTGTAATAGAGACAGGCTAGCTCGGTGCAGGGAAGAAAATAAAACAGGGGGATGGGAAAGAGAGTGATCAAGGGGTCAGGAAGGGCCTCTGCAAGGAGTAGGCGAGGGGGCTGAGATGTGAGGGTGGGAAGCCAGCCCCATGAAGAGCTGGGGGGATCAGCATTCCGGGTGGGGGGGGACAGCAAAGGCAATGGTCTGGAGGTGGACAGGAACAAAGGACGCTTGCGGAATCAAGAGAGGGCCGAGGGGCTGGATCAAGGGCAGGGGACAAGCACCACCCGTTGCCCCTCGGACTGACCCTGTGACTCTTGGCCGGAAAAGAGGGCGGATGGCCAGCAACGAGGGAGGAGGGGGTGGCTGGCGTGGCCCACTCTACTGCACCTGTAGCAGTCAGCTCGGCTGCCGTAACAAAAGAAGCACACACTGAGGGGCTTACACAACGGAAATTTATTCTCTCGCAGTCCTGGAGGCTGGAGGCCCCTGATCCAAGTGCCAGCAGGTTCGTTTTTGGGGGCCTTTCTCCTTGGCCTGTAGACATGGCTCTCTTCTCCTCTGTGCGTCTTCATGTGGATTCCCTGGCACGTGTCCATGTCCTAATCACGTCTTATAAGGACACCGGTCATATTGGAGCAGGTGCAACCCGCATGACCTCACGTTACCTTAGTTACCTAAGTAAAGGGTCTGTCTCCAAATCGAGTCACATACTAAGGTCCTGGGGGTTAGGGTTTGAACATATAAATTTAGGGTGGGGGACACAATTCAGCCCCTAGCAGTGTCCCACCCACATCCTCTCACCCTTATCAACGGCGTGCCCATCAGCCCAGCCTTTAGCTCGCAGTACCTACATTTCTCTGCCCGAAGGCTTTCTTGGAAGCCTGTCTTGTCACCTATAAGGCAAGCTGGAAGTGCTGGGGAATTCACGCCCCCCCAAGGACGCCCCCCCCCCCAGTGGAGATGCGGTCGATTTGTAAATACCTGCAAATACCCCAGCTCCCGGCTCCTAGAGGAGTGTGGGTGCTCCATGCTGCGTTCCAGAGTCCCCGGGCGTCACGCACCTTTTCCTGGCTGCCTCCTCCCCTGCCTCTCCTCCCCAGAGAGAAGTCCTGGGGTGAGCTTCATCTCCAAAACAGACTTGCAGTCACACCCTCGTCTCAGGATCTGGGGGACCGGCAGTCGGAGCAGCTGACTTGTCCCTCCAGGCCCCCGGGAGCTGGGGGAGAGTGAGCACTGCTAAGGACTGTGTCCAGAAAGTGGCAAGCAGAGCAAACAGGGTCCTGGGCATAAAGCAACAGTCAGAGCCACCCTTTACAGCACGTCTCCTTCCCCCCGCCCCCGGGCATCATGCCTCATACTCTACCAGCCTCCTCCTCTTAAACCCACCCGTCAGCATCACGTGGTGCAAATTCTATTCTTCGCCCCCTTTTACAGATGGGGAAAATGAGGCTCAGAGAAGTTGTCCCTTCCCTGAGGATGCAGAGCAACCAAGACTCTATCTACCGCCATGTAAGGTTGGGACCTCAGACACCCTGTGTCCCAGCTGTCCCGGGGTGGCTGCTGCTCAGGTTCCCCTCAGTACTCACCCGGCCCGTGACGGCTCCCCGCCCCATGTCCTCCCCCCGCCCCCCCCTGCCCGCACAGCCAGGACCGTTATCTGTTTTGTGCACGGCCTGCGCCCGTCAGGGTAATGGACTGTGCTTGTCCTAGCGGAGGTGGCCTCTGGCAGGGATGATGTATGAGGCGCTATTGTTTGATATGAATGCATTAGGCGACATTCCCGATAAAGACTTTACCAGCAGAGCCGTTCGCGCTGGCAGCAGCCCCCGTGGAGGGAGGCGGGCAGAGACAGAGAAGCCCGAGTCCCCATCAAGCAGGGCTCCCGGGGACGTGGAGGCAGGGACCAGCCGCGTTCAGGGAGGCAGAGACCCACTCACTCTTGCTTTCGAACTGTTGGATCCCGTGTCTCACAGCCTTACAGGCAGCAGAGTGTAGACAGTGGGTTTCAGACTCACTCAGTCTCCCCGTGTCAGAATCGCCTGGGGAGCTGGCTAAAAAGGCAGGGTCCTCGCTCCCCACCCAGAGCCACTGACACGGAATCGCCTGGGTGGCACCTGGCATTCTGCCTTTTCAAACCAGTTCCCTCCCCGAATCTAGTAAATAGCTGGGCCAGGGCCCAGCGTGGTCCCAAAGGTGGTGTGGGATGAAGAGAATGGGCTTTGAGGTCGGAACCCCTTGGGTCTGAGTCTGGGCTTCTCTGAGAAGCAGCACGGAAACCTTAGGCAAGTCACTCAGGTGCTCAGTGTGGAGATCCCGTCCTTGACAAACAAGCCTCAGTCTCCCAATCTGAAATGTGGGCATAGCAGCAAAGTCGCTGTGGTTGCCTCCCAGAGTTCGAAGGGACAAGAGCCGGCCTGTGCTCTGTCCACACACTCAAACCCCTGCGGCCAGGCATGGTCGGCCTTCCACATCTTCCCACGGGGCCTTCTGGGGACATCACAGTTGGCTGCAGACCGACGCTCCCAGGGATCCCAGGCACCATATGAGGGAAGGAGAGCCCTTTGGGGGCTGGAAGATCTTTCGAAGTACCCACTCCACGAATCTCTTACTTTGGGTGGGGATATAGCGGTTGCCATAGGCTGGGGGGAGGACAGGATGGGGAGTGGGTGCTAATGGGTACAGAGTTTCTCTTGGGGGTGATGATGATGTTCTGGAATTAGACATCGGTGACGCTTGCATAACTTGGTGAATTTACTAAAACCATGGAATTGTATACTTCAAAAGGGTGACTTTTATGATATGTCAATTGTATCTCAATTTTTAAAAAGATGATATTTATTTTAGAGAGAGAGAGCAGGGGGAGAGGCACAGGGAGAGGGAGAGAGAGAGAGAATCTGGAGCAGACTCCTCGCTGAGCACAGAGCCCGACTCGGGGTTCAATCCCACGACCCTGAGATCATGACCTGAGCCAAAAGCAAGAGTTGGATACTTAACCGACTGAGCCACCCAGAAGCCCCAATCATATCTCAATTTTAAAAAATGTTTAAAGTCACAGATTATGAAGGGACAAGACAGGATCTAAGGGAGAGTGACCGAGGGCAGAGGGGCGGATGTAGCCAGGGCAGTAGGCTCTGAAGGCCCCTGGAGGGACTCCAGCTTCTCACTGAGGGAGATGGGAGCCAAGGTGGGTTTGAGCAGAAGAGCGGCATGCTCCCCCATTTCTTTTTTTTTTTTTAAGATTTTTTTTTTAATTTATTTATTCGACAGAGATAGAGACAGCCAGCGAGAGAGGGAGCACAAGCAGGGGGAGTGGGAGAGGAAGAAACAGGCTCATAGCAGAGGAGCCCGATGTGGGGCTCGATCCCATAACGCCAGGATTGCGCCCTGAGCTGAAGGCAGACGCTTAACCGCTGTGCCACTCAGGCACCCAATGCTCCCCCATTTCTGGCAAGTTCTGCTGACAATAGAGTCAGGGGGGCCGGTGGGAGCAGGAAGGCCAGTGACCAGGTGCAAGAGGACAGGATTTACAGATGGACTGGCTACGCAATGGGAGGCAAAGAGGGAAATCAAGGATGACACTGAGGGTTGGGCCTCGGCAGAGGGCTGCTGCCGGGTGGGATGGCGCTGCCACTGCCTGGGAGGCATCCGGAGGTCAGTCTGGAAGGCAGTAAGTTTGCAATGCCCACAGGAGAGGCCGAGAGACCAGCTGGACACGCGGTCCTGGTACCTGGAGGTGACGGACACCGGGCCCATAGATGGTGGTTAAAGCACGAGACGGGATGAGATCCCAGGGACCCATCGAGGCAGAGAGAGGGATGGAGAGGGCAGGAGCCCAGCTCAGGGTCTTCTATCCATGGCAGGCGACATGTCCTCTCTCTATCTCTAGAGTGGGGGAATCCTCATTTAAAAATGAAAATCAGAGGGGCCCCTGGGTGGCTCAGTCTATTGAAGAGCTGTCTCTTGGTTTCAGCTCAGGTCATGATCTCAGGGTTGTGAGATCGAGCCCTGAGTCAGCTCCATGCTGGGCAGGAGTCTGCTTAAGATTCTTTCTCTACCTGGGGTGCGTGGGTGGCTCAGTTGGTTGGGCGTCTGTCTTCAGCTCAGGTCATGATCTCAGGGTCCTGGGACTGAGCCCCACATCAGGCTTCCTGCTCAGTGGGGAGCCTGCTTCTCCCTCTGCTCCTCCCCTGCTCGTGCTCTCTCTTTCCGTCTCCTGCTTGCTCGCTCTCATTCTATCTCAGATAAATAAAATCTTTAAAAAAAAAAAAAGATTCTTCCTCTACCTCTCTCTCTGCCCAGCCCCCTCCCACATGCGTGCACCTGCTCTCTCTCCCTCTCAAAAAAAGGAGATAAATGAAGATGTGAGGGTGCCATGTGTATGAGGTTCCTGTTGCTGCCGTAATGAATGACCACAAAGGTAGTGACTTGAAACAATGCAGGTCTGTTATCGTACAATTCTGGAGGTCAGAAGTCCAAAGCAGGTTTTATGTGGCAAAAATCAAGGTGCAGAGCTGTGTTCTTCTGGCTCTAGGGGACAATCTACTTCTGTGCCTTTCCCAGCCTCTAGAAGCCACCTGCTTTCCTTGGCTCATGGCCCCCAGTCACTCTAACCACTGGTTCTGTTATAACATCTTTCTCTGACACTGTCTCTTTTAAGGACCCTTGTGATGACATTGGGTCTATCCGGATAATCCAGGATAATCTCCCCCATCTCAAGACCCTGAACTTAACCCCACCTGCAAAGTCCTCTTTGCTATGGACGGCAACACATTCACAGGTTTGGGGGATCAGGACGTGGACATCTTCGAGGGGCCATGATCTACCTCCTACCCACCCCCCATGCCATTCTTCTGCTTAGAACCCTCCAAGGGCTTCTGTGGTTCTCAGGGTGACATCAGAGCCTCTCACGTGGCCTCCAGAGTCGTGTCCCTCGGTGCCCCAACCCCATTTCCTGCTTCTCCCCTCATCCCCATCACTGTGCAGGGAACACCCCACTGATGTTCATGGAGATCCCGGGTCAGCTCTGACCCATCCCTCTGCCTGGAATGTTCTGCAAGCATCAATTAGGTTTTAGCCCATGGGTCACTCACCTCTTCCCAGAACCTTCCCTCGCTGCAACTAAAGCAGCCGTCTTCCCACACCCCACGATCACTTTAATTATGATAACCCTGCAAGGGGTTCCCCTCTGGTTATGTTTTGGTTGTGGGGGGAGGCTGAAAAGGAAAAACATACCCAGAAAAACTTCCCAAGCAACCAGGTGTGGAAAATCCTGACTCCCCTTTAGGTACCAACCACAGGTCTCCCGGGTAAAACACAGCCTGCCCTCTCTACTGCTACAATTCATCAATTCCAGGGCACACATTTCTTCACACCTGACCATCTCTGAAATTGCGGTGTGCCTTATAGCCACGGTGGCATCTGGTCCTGCCCCTCCCCCAGCAGGTGACGGTTATGGCGGAGTTGCTCCTACCCACGGGTCCTCACTGGGTGAGAACTATTCCTGTGTCTCTTGAACATGATCATATAATCACCATTTTAAGGATCTTCAAACCAGAATAGCAAAACGTTGGTAAGTGTTGAGATTAACTGATGGGTTCACGGGAGTTCATTGTTCTATTCTTTCCACTTTTTCATGTGTTTAAACGTTTCCATCAGGGGTGCCTGGCTGGCTCAAAACAGCATGTGACTCTCGATCTTGGGTTTGTGAGTTCGAACCCCACGTTGGGTGTAGAGATTAAAGAAAATAAAATCTTAAAAAAACAAACAAACAAATAAACCCAAGTTTCCAGGGCACCTGGGTGGCTCAGTCAGTTAAGTGTCTGACTCTTGATTTCAACTCAGGTCACGATCGCAGGGTCGTGAGATCGAGCCCCATGTCAGGCTCTGTGCTCAGCAGGGAGTCTGCTTGAGATTCTCTCTCTCTCCGCCCCTCCCCCTGCTCTCTCTCTCTTTCTCTAAAATAAATAAATAAAGTTCCCATAATAAAAAGGAAAAGATTTCGCAAAACAAACAAAACTTCCTGCAAATACAGGTCACTTGAGCCTCCACTTTGGAGTGGAGCACACGGAGGATCAGAGATGTTAAGAAATCTGCCTAGACTCACCCAGTGAGCACCTAAGTGCTAACACCAGGAGTCCTCCCAGGCCTGTCTGATACTCAGGGACGTTTTTCTCCTGGCTGAGCCCCCCGCAAAAAGCTGTTCTTTCAAACCTCTCCATGCTTCCTCACCTCTGCGCCCCGAGGTCCTCCACCAGCCGGACCATCCCTGTCCCCAACTGTGCGTGTCGAGAACCTGCCCATCTTTCAACCGGGAGTCACGGAACATGGCTAGTATGAAAAAGCCAAGAAAGAACAAGCCTTGATGGGGATATGGAGCAAAGGGAACTCTTCTGTACTGTTGGTGGGACGACACATTGGTGCCACCACTATGGAAAACGGTATGGAGGTTCCTCAACAAGTTAAAAACAGAACTATCACGCCATCCAGCCACTCCACGTCTGCATATTTATCCAAGGGAAACGAACACACTAACTCAAAAAGACACACTAACTCCTATGTGTGTTGCAGTGTTATTTACAACAGCCAAGATACGGAAGCAACGTAAGTGTCTATCCATCGATGAATGGATAAAGAAGATTTGGTATATTGGGGCGCCTGGGTGGTTCAGTCGGTTAAGCCTCTGCCTTCGGCTCAGGTCATGATCCCAGGGTCCTGGGATCAAGCCCCGCATTGGGCTCCCTGCTTGGGGGGAAGCCTGCTTCTCCCTCTCCCACTCCCTCTGCTGGTGTTCCCTCTCTCGCTGTGTCTCTCTCTGTCAAATAAATAAATAAAATCTTAAAAAAAAAAGATTTGGTATATTTCACTGGAATATTACTCAGCCTTAAAAAGGAAGGAAATCTTGCCATCAGTGACAGCCTGGATGGACCTAGAGTGTATTATGCTAAGTGGAATAAGTCAGACAGAGAAAGACAATCACTGTATGATCTCACTCATCTGTGGACTCTCAAAAAGAAACCAAACAAGTCAGAAATAGACTCGTAAATACAGAGCGCGAACTGGTGGCCGCCAGAGGGGAGGGGGAGGGGGGAGGGGGGTGGGCAAAATAGGTGATGGGGATTAAGAGGTACCAACTTCAGTTGCAGAATAAGTCACAGAGCTGAAAAGAACTGCGGAGGGAGTATAGTCAATGATACTGTAATAACTTTGTACAGTGACAGATGGTGGCTACACTTACCGTGCTGAGCATTTCCTAACGGATATAAACAGTGAGTCATTATATCGTACACCTGCAACTAATATGATATTGTGTGTCGACTCAACTTTGACTAGAAAGTAGTCGTTCAACAAACGTGTATGGGACAACTGTGGTGTGCCTGGCACTGTGTTGGGAGCTGGGGCTCAGCATGAACCAGAAAGACATGGGCCCTGTGCAGGGAGCAACTTCCCAAAAGCCACCTCCTGAAATCCCACCCCCTTAATCTCAGGTCACGCCCACCACAGTCTGCTGCCCAGTTCAGCCCTTCCACAGCCGCCTCCCCTACCAGAGAGTGAGTACCTCAGATTGTCAGGGGCTGTGTCTCACTCATCCCGAGTCCCCAGGGCCTGGGGCAGAGCCTGGCTCAAGAAATGCTCAAGAAATGGCCTGTGGAATTGGGTGAGTGGCTGTGAGGGTGAGGTGCTGGTCCTGTATACAGTAGGTGCTTAATACAGGATGCTGCCCGTCCATGGTGGCCCAGCAGCTTGGGTCAGGAGGGGAAGAGGAGGTCCTGGGTCCTACACTCGGACCTGGGGTCAGGGAGAGAGGCTGACGCCACACATAGCCACACACCCCTCACTCACGGACACTCACACGCATGTGAATGCCCTTACACACTTATCCACACACTTAGGCTCACACATGCACACACACACGTGACACCCTTTCTTGGTCAGGTGTGAGGTGAGACAACAAGGCAGAGGAAGAGTCGAAGCGCTTGGTTCGGGTCCTGGCTCAGAGACCTCTTAATACGAGGGTCTCAGTTTCTTCATCTGTGAAATGGGGACGGTACAAACACCCCTCACAAGGGCATGGTCAAGATCAGGTGAAGTGAGATGGGGTAATTTATGTAACAGTCTGGCCCGCGGTAACTCCTTGCTCCCCACCTCCCTGCCAGCTCTGGGCTCCCAACTTGGGTGGGGGACAGGAGAAGCATGGCGAAGGGTGTGACGGTGAGTCTGTGGCCACGGGGCTCTTGGTGGTGCCCCTCCTCCCAGTGTCCTTCTAGACGCGTCCCCCAGAGATGTCCCGTCCCTCCTCCTCCTCCACCTTCCAAAGCCTGTCCCTTCTAAGTCCGCATCTGTTCATACCCTGATTCCACAACGCAGGACAAGAACCCTGTGTCCCCTGTGTCCCCCGCACAAACGCACCTTAGCAGAAGCTTCTAAACACAGGGAAGCTAACAGTGGGGGTTCCAGGCATGTACGGGACCAGCTTCTGCCCTCCCGGCCGCCCCAGGCCCACCCAGGGTTCGCAGGAAACAGATTGCTAACGGGCGGCTGCAGATGTGGTTGTTAGAGCTAATTTATGCTCCGTTTACACAGACTCCAGATGTCATGGGCTCCTCTGTGGGTTTATCCAAATGCCAGGGAACGAGGAAAGGGCTGGGGGCCGAGGCTGCAGCCCCCTCCTTGCCGGCCTCCCTTTTCCTAGTCCTGCTCGGAGGACAGCATTCCAATGAGTGGCCGCCCGGGGTTGTCACCTGCCCTGCTTCCTGAAGCTTCGGCCACGTGTTTTGGTCATGGGCCGTGAGCTCTGTGAGACCAGAGGCCGCATGCCTGGGCCACTTGGCGGGGCGAAGAGGTGCTTCTGAAACGCCTCTAGTAATGGGGTGACAGATGGTGTGCTGCGGTGGGCAGAATCGTATCCTCCACAAAAGATATGTTGAAGTCTGAACCCCCGGTACTTGTGATGGGGACCATTTTTGGAAAGAGGGGACCATCTTTGCAGATGTCCTCAAGTTAAGATGAGGTCCTGCTGGATTAGGGCTGGGCCCTAAACCCAGTGACTGGTGTCCTTGTATGTTGAGGCAAATTTGGACACAGACAGAGAGGAGAATGCCATGTGATGGCACAGGCAGAGACTGGAGCGACATTCCTACAAGTCAGGGGACAGCGAGGACCACCGGCACCCACCAGAAGCTAGGAGAAAGGTACAGAATGGTTTTGACCTCAGCACCTCCAAACAGAACCAACTCTGCTGATACCCTGATTTCAGACTCTGGTCTCCGCATCTGTGAGAGAACACCTTTCTGTTGTCATAAGGCACGTGGATCGTGAGCCTCTGTGGCGACAGCCCTAGCGAGCAGACCCAGAGGGAAGGGTGAGTCATCCAGCTGGTCAGCCCAGCCAAGGTTTCTTCCTCTGACGCTCCCGAGCCTCTGCCCTGTGTGGGGCTGCCACTGACCCCCACTCGGAGGACCGCATCAGCACCCCCAAGTTTCCCTGGCCCAGGCTCTTCCCCTCCGTCCGTTGCCCACCCAGCAACCGGGGCCTCTTTCCAACTTGCAACCTGGGATCTTCACTCCACTCCTACCTCCCACCCACTCCCCAACCATCTGCCCTGGCCCCTATCCCCTGCGAGTGTTCCCCTCAATCCTAGACATGCACTAGGCCCACCTCAGAAGTCTTCCTGGGGCATCGGACACCGTTCTAACCCCTTCTTTGCAACTCTCCCATCCCTTCAAGTCTGGGATGGCTTCTCCCTTGTTTTCCTCCTGTCTGCTCCATTCTCTGTAAGGGCAGCTCCTCTTCTTCTGCTTATCTCCTGAACACAGGTGTTCCCCAGGGCTCTGCCCTTCTCCCTCTTTTCTTTTCCTTCCACACATGGTGGTAGTGATAGTGGTGATGGTGGCGGTTCTGATGATGATAGTGGTGGTAATGAGGGTGGTCATTATGGTGGTGATAGTGGTGGTGATGATGGTGATGATGATGGTGGTGGTGGTGGTGGTGGTGGCAGTGGTGATAGTGGTCATGATGGTGGTGATGGTGATGGTCATGATGATGGTGATAATGGTGGTGAAGGTGGTGGTGGCCATGTTGATGGTGGTGGAGGTAGTGTTGGTAGTGGCAGTGATGGTGGTCATGGTGGTGGTGGTGATGATGGTAATGGTGATGGTAGTGATGTCGAGGATGGTCATGATGATGTTGGTGGTGGTGGTGATGGTGTTGGTGATGGTAGCAATGATAGCAATGGTGATGATGGTAATGATGGTACTGGTGATGAGGATGAGGATGGTGGTGGTGGTGATGGTGGTGGTGGTGGTGATGGTGGCGATGGTAGCAATGGTGATGATGGTAATGATGGTACTGGTGATGAGAATGATGATGGTGGTGGTGGTGGTGGTGGTGGTGGTGGCAATGGTATCAATGGTGATGATGGTAATGATGGTACTGGTGATGAGGATGATGATGGTGGTGGTGGTGGTGGTGGTGGTGGCAATGGTATCAATGGTGATGATGGTAATGATGGTACTGGTGATGACAATGATGGTGATGGTGGTGGTGGTGATGGTGGCGATGGTAGCAATGGGGATGATGGTAATGATGGTACTGGTGATGACAATGATGGTGGTGGTGGTGGTGGTGATGGTGGCGATGGTAGCAATGGTGATGATGGTAATGATGGTACTGGTGATGAGGATGATGATGATGGTGGTGGTGGCAGTGGTGATAGCGGTCATGATGATAGTAGTGGTGGTGGTAGTGTTCATGGTGGTGGTGGTCAGAATGGTGATGATGGTACTGGTGATGACAATGATGGTGATGGTGGTGGTAGCAATGGTGATAGTGGTCATGACGGTCATGATAGTGATGGTGGTGATGGTGATAGTGACGATGGGGATGGTGGTGCTGCTGTTAAGAGATTTCTGAGCACAGAAAGTGCGCTAGGCCAGGCGACGCCCAACCTTCAGATTTCCCAGGGCCCTATACCCACTGTGTTTTTGCCTGTCCACCTCTCTTCTCTCTTGTCTTTCCTCTCTTTCTCACACACACTGGTGCACACACGCTGCAGTCACTTGCTAGGGCTGCCCAAGACAGCAGAAGTGTATTCTCTCGCAGTTTTGGAGGTCAGAGGTCCAAACTCAAGATGTCAGCAGAGCCATGCTTCCGCTGGGATGTGGGGTGGAACTCTTTCTGGCCTCTCCCGACCTTCTGGGAGTGGCCACCAATCCACAGCATCCCTCGGCTCACAGCTACATCCCTCCCATCTCCGCCTCTGTCACCACGTGGCGTTTTCCCTGTGTGTCTCTGTGTCTTTTCTCCTCTCCTTAAAAGGACACCAGACATATGGGATTAGAGACACCCTAACATCCTCACCTTCACTTGATGACATTGGCAAAGATCTGTTCCCAGATAAGGTCACGTTCACAGGTACCGGGGGTTATGACTTCACATTTCTTTTGGGGGGCACACTTCAACCCAACACACATGCACACACACACACACACACACACACACTTTTTTTCACCTGTCAGGCCTCTAGCATCTTCATACCCCACCCCGTATATATCAAACAGTTGCCTCTCTGGTTATCTCTTACCTCATCTGTCTGTCCCTCTTCCCTTCTCTTCCTTCTTTTGTACCTTCTTCCCTTCAAGCGTTTATCGCACTTCACTCTCCCCCGGGCTCTGTGCTGGAGAGATGCGGAGACAGAGGTGAGAGGCACAGGTCCTGTCTTCAAGGAGCTCCTCATCACCACAGGGAGTGAGACCGCCTCACAGGGGCTTTCACGGGGGCTTGGGGGTCTGCGGGCACATTTGATGCACATGAGCCAGCCTGTCCTCAGCACCCCCACCCCAACGCCCCGGGCCCCGCTTCCCCACCCAGGCCATCCCATCTCCTGCCCACCTTCCCAGCCACGACTCCCCCCTGCCTCCTGGACGGCCGTGCCCTAGGGCCAGCGAAGGCTTCTAGGGGACGCGCACCCCCCTCACGCAGGCACACCTCTCTGCCTCCCACCTTCCTGCTCCCTGTGCGTATCTCTCTTTAAAGAGCCTGCAGATTGCCCAGCCTGTCTCTGGGCTTTGCACTGAAAGGGCTAAATGATATGCTGACACCTTAATTACGGCCCATTGTCACGGAGCTCTGCAGAAATTGTCGGAGTGATCCCTGGAGAATGGGCGCTAACAGGCCCGTCAGAGCCTTTGATTCCCCGTGGCAGATTGGAAGATGACACAAATGGTGGCAGCCCCGTGTGACACATGTGGACTGCCCCTCTCATGCGTCTACCTGTGTGGTCTCCGCAGGCAAGGACCTCGAGGGCAAGGAGTGCCAGCCCTGCCAGCCCGCCTTACTTACCTCCAGGGCCAGGGGTCTGTCTGTGCTTTCACTCCTGCTACCCCTGCTTCCATCCCCCACAGAGCAACTACCCAAACACCGCCCACCCCCGCACTGGTCACCTCCTCGGGCTCCCACATTTGCTGAGACCAACTAGTCCTGCCGTGAGCCAGGCATTGCGGAGGAAACACAAGCTACCTTGCCAAGCTTCCTGCACCAGGTCACGGAGTCTCTAGTGTCCAAGCTTCCTGCGCCAGGTCACCGGCCCGTGAAGGGCTCCCAGCCCAAGCCTTGGCCACTATGGGACGCAGCCACTGTACAGATGGCAACTCAAGGGCCCGGAGTGGGGGCGGGGGGATTTGTCAAGGTCATTCGAGCTGCCCACAGCAGATAGGGGCCAAGACCTCACTCCCAGTCCAGGACCCTGTCTGCCAGGCAGTATTTTGCAAAGTGCATCTGTGCTGGATGTTGACGATAATAATAACACAATAACAGTGAGGACCTGTCATTGAGGTTGACAAACCACGGGCTCTGAGTCTTCAGCCGCAGGGGATTTCAGCTCCACCGTCGACTGTGCTGCCTTTATGATGATTATGGGAGCTGGTGCAGGGACAGAAAGTCTGGACCGGGGAAGACCTCGGGCCCCCTCCCCTCCCCACCAGCCCACAGCCCGTGGAGGCCAAGGGCCGATTTCCTGGTAGAGCAGTGCTTGAGGATGGGCAGAGAGAAGCCATCGTCCCCTCTACGCCAGGCCTCTGAACCCCTGGAGGACACCCTTCCCTCTGCTACGATATCTGGGTTAGTGAGGGGTGGTGCTGGGCACCCGATAATCCGGACTTTTAACATCTGGCTGTCGGGGCCCCTGGCTGGCTCAGTCAGTAGAACATGTGACTCTCGATCTCAGGGTTGCGAGTTCAAGACCCGCATGGGGCGTACCGATTACTTAAAAAACAAATCCGGCTGTCATCATGGAATCACAGCTGAGAGGACCTGCTGCTACCACTAACGGGCCCCAACGGCTGGAAAATTGGCAAGGGCATCTCTGTGCAGAAGAGACACTCAGCGCCCCCAGGATAGGCAGACCTGTGGGGCCAAGACTCCGGATAGTTGCACAGGAGCTGGTCGACAGCACCCGTGCTGGGAGGGGAGGCAGGACAGCAGGAGAGGTGCCAGGTGCCCTCACAAGCTCCACTAGGACAGGACTGCCCTGGATGCTGACCACCACTTCTGTCTTCTCCCAGGAGAGCCCGGCCCAGGTGCGGGCTGGTGTCCCACGCACGCCCCACGCCATCCCCGTGGAGGATCAGGAAGAGGCAGGAACTCTGCAAAGCTCAGGCGTGTGCCCTGCGCCTCACAAGCCAGCGGGGCCAGATGTCATTCCCATTTCACAGAGGAAGAAACTAAGTCACTACATTGTGCATGCTTTCGGCAAAATTACCGAGTGCCTGCTTTGTGCCTGGATGTGGGGCCACATCAGGGGACGAGAAAGAGCCCCAGCCCTCAGGGGACTCGCACCCACAAGTAGGACTCGGCATCTCGCGGCATCTCATAACGCAACCAGGAGGCGGCAGGACCGGGTTGAGAACAGGTTGAGGGAAGGGACTTAATCTGGCAGACTGCAGGTTGGCTCCGTGACCTCAGCAAGTGATTTCACTGTCCCAAGGCCTCAGTTTCCCCATCTGCGAAATGGGCACCATAATGACACCACCCCCACCCAGGGCAATATAGTCAGGGCTCTTCCCTGTCCATCCTGTGCTGGCAGAAGCAGCAGCATTTCTAGCCGGCACAGCATTTCCAGGACCCTTCCCACACCTGGCAAAGGCGAGTGGCTCCCAGTGAGGCTTCTCGCTCCAGCCTTGTCATTTCATGTGGCCTCCGCCAACTCTGCGAGGTGCTGTGATTGTCCCTGTTGGGCAGATGGGGAGGCCAAGGCTCCGAGATGGAGCAGATTTGCCCAGAGGCTGTCTCAGATAGCCCAGAACGGCTCTGCTCTCCACCTGCACCCTCCCAGCCCTCCCCCCACCTCTCAGCCCAGGACCCTCCCTCGGCCCCCAGGAGAGCTGCAAAACGCCATCAGCAAACCCAAGCACATGACCCAGCAATTCCCCAAATCAGTATCAACCCCCAAGAAGTGAAAGTGTACGTCCCTCCCAAGACTTGCTTGTGAATATTCACAGCAGCATTCTTCATAACGGCCCCAAAGGGGTACAACCCAAATGTCCCCCCTGAGGAATGGGCAAAACATCTGTACGCTGGAATATTATGCAGCCTTAAAAATGAACGTAGCACGAGTACGAGCCACAACACGGATGAACCTTGGAAACGTTATGCCGAGTGAGAGAAACCAGAATTGAAAGACCACTTAGTGTATGATTTATAGTCATAAGCCCAGAATAGGCAAGTCCATGAAACAGAAAGATTAGTGGTTGCCAGGGGCTGTGTGTGTGTGTGTGTGTGTGTGTGTGTGTGTGTGTGTGTGCCTGGCTGCTAATGAGAAGGGGTTTCCTTTTAGGAGAAAAAAATGAAATGTTCTAAAATCATGGGGCTGGTTACAAAACTCAGATACATTTCAAAGGTGTGAATTTGTTGAAAAGCTGTTGCAAAAAACAAAACCCAGGATACCCTGGTGAGCGGACCCCTGCCCAGTCTCTGCGAGTCCCCTGCTGCACTGCGCTTAGGGGAGAGCCTAGGCCTTCAGACTCCTCGCAGAAGCTGGGCAGGGCCCCCAGCACGGCCCAGGAAGTCACCCAGGGATCCGCCAGCGGAGAACAATCCTGACCCTGGTCCACCATTCAAAACTCATTCGCTGTTCCAGGCCCTGCACTGGAGCTGGGGACCCAGTGGGGAGCAAGGGACACGCCCTCTCTCCAGGATGCCAAGGGACAGACTGATAGACAGGCATTGAGGGGGGGTGACCTGGAGGCAGAAGTGACAACCCAGGGTGACATTGCTGTACTCAAAGCAAGCACAGAGAGGAGGGGCCCCTAACCCAGCCCTGGCCCTGGACTGTCTCCCGAGGAACCAAGTTGTAGACAGAGGCCCAAAGGAGCAAAGAGGAAAGAAAGCAGCTCAGGAGTGGAAAAGTATTCCAAGCAGAGGGAACAGCAGGGTGAAAGCCTAGAGGCTCTAGAGAGTGTGACACGTTCAGAAGAAAGGGTGGGATGGAGGGAGGGACTTAGGGGGACCCCAGGCTGAGATGGACAAGCCTGACCCTGGGCTCTGTGGATTCCCTTCCCGGGGGTAGAGCCAGCTTCAGGCCACCTCCCCTGCCCTGTTGGCCCTTCCTGGGCAGGGGATGCCTGCAGCCCCCCAAGGGAGGGGGACCCTTGCAGCCAGAGCCCCCTGACCCACCTCCTCTGCGTCTAGATCCCCCTCCCAGCCACCCCTCCTGTGCCCTGTGAGCGTTAATCACAGCAGAGTAGTGAGGCTAAATTTTAATAAGACATCTCTGGGATGTCTTAAGCTGCATCTAAAAGCCCCTAAGCTTCACTCGACAGGGGGACCCGTGTTAGGCAGGGTAAATATTTACGGCTCCACCTGAAAAGTCGGGCCCATTTTTCATGCAGGATTTTAACAATATAGATCACGCCGAGAGTGAGACATAGAGGAAAATGGAACCATGGGCGGCCGCTGCGCCAAGGTCCTGAATTATGGATATGAACCTGTCCCCAACTTCTTGTTTTTAATTAAAAAGCCCTTTTCGGTAATTCCATTAAGAGGCATCAGTGGTTCAAGAGTCTTCCCCTCGTTCTCTTTAAATGATGAGATGTCCCGGCGGCTCCTTCCGGTTTCAGGGCCTGGAGAAGCAGGGTTAGGGCGCATCAGGATTCAGGAGGCTGTGGGTCGGGCTGGGCGGGGGCTCTGGGTCCTGAGCCCCTCACCGCCATCTCCCCCGCCCCACACCTCAATCAGACGCTTCCAGTGCTTCTCACCATGTCGGGGAGCTTCCCTCCCCATCACCTCCCTCGCCACCCACAACCACAGCGTGAGGTCAGGACGCAGATGATGTTGTTGTTGAGCAGAGGAAGAGCAGAGGAAGCGGAGTCTCAGAGAGGGGAAGGAACGGGCCTAAAGTCACACAGCAAGTAAACGGCAGAGCTGGAACTCAGCCAGAGGGCCGCGTGACTCCAAGTCTCCCACCTTTGCCGCCTCCCCTGAGGATGGGGAGGGCCTGGAGAGGGATGGGACGCCCCGGGGCCTGGATCAGCACAGATCCAGCTTCCAGGGAGAAGCACCCTGCCTTGGCCTGCTGGTAGCACGGCACACATTAATTCAATAAAGGATCTCTGAGCACCTGTCCTCTGTGGGGACCCAGGCCAGGAGCTGGGGATTCAGAGCTGAGCGATGAACATTGCCTGCCCTTGAGGAGTATGCAGCACCCTCCCTTCTGCTTATGTGTAGTTTGCCTCCTCCTGGAAGCCTTCCCTGACTACCTCAGGTATCATTCCTCCTTCCACCTGCTACTCACTCCCTAACCTCATATTCATCCACCCACTCATCCATCCTTGCAATTATCTATTCTCTCCTCCTGCCATCCACCCCCCACCCTTTCACTCATCTACTCACCTATCCACCCATCCGTCTTTCCACCCATCTATTGTCTGATCGATCCTTCCTTCCTTCCTTCCTTCCTTCCTTCCTTCCTTCCTTCCTTCCTTCCTTCCATCCACCCATTCATTCACCCACCCACTCATTTACCCATCTACCCACCCACCCATCCCTCCAGCCTTCCACCCACCATGAATCCACCATGAAAAAGAACCAACACATCTCAAGGCTTCACTAGGTGTCACCCTATGTGTCTCCCTCATCTGATTCTCACAGAGCCTCTGCCAAGTGAAGTCTATCATCTTCATTTTACAGATGAAATGGAGAAACTGAGGCTCTGAGATGTTTATGTTGCTTGTCCGAAGGCAAGGGAATGGAGAGCTAGTTATCTACTTTGAGGCATGGTGACAAGCCACGTATGGTGGGGTGTTGGGGCCAGGAAAGAGAGGCCTTCCAAGTCCCATCATGTGGCTGGGCTCCTCTCTCCCATCACCACCGTGTGAGCTGCCCCTCTCCCCTTGCTCCTGGGTGGGGCTCTGGCTGCTCGGGCCATCTCTCCTCCTCAGAGTGGTGCAGGGAGAGGCAGGGCCCAAACACAGCATGCCTATTGTGCCCCTCCCAGGAGCACAGGCTCGCCATTGTCTGGAGGAAGCTGCAGGTGGGCTCCCAGCGGCTCCTGAAGCCCAGTGTCCATCATCCAGCTTTGATTGTCACCATTGTGCAGCCACAGCGGCCCTTTGTCTCTGACAGAATCTCCCTCTTTGCGCGTCCAACCCTCCCCCACACCAGCCACGGTGATGTGCGCTCAGGATGGTAGAGAGAGATTGGAGAGGGGTGGGAGAGAACACTGACCTAGGAATCCAGAGACCCCAAAACATCACATCCCATCTCTGAGACCCAGTTTCCTCCGTCTGTAAAAGGGATATTCATTCCTGCCAAGCCTCATCCATATTGGAGACAATGGTAGGGAACGGAGGGGTGGTTCTGAGTACAGATTTGGTCTAACCCTTAGTCTCTTGCTGTGTGGCCTTGGGCAAGTCATTTGCCCTCTCTGAACCTGTTTCCGTGTCAGCAAAGGGAGAACAAAGAGGACCACAGTGTGAGATTCAGCATGCAAATGCCGGCCCAGGGCCTGTGCTGAGAGAGAAGTTACCATCCCCACCGTTGTTCCTGGTGGCGGCAGCCCACAGAGCTCTGGGCCATGCAGGGATTCTGCTCTCTCTGCTGAATTTCCAAACAGTCCAGCCCTTTCTTAGGCCATCTCGTGTCTGGGCACAGAGAAGTTAAGCAATATATCTAAAGTCACCCAGCAAGAGGTCACCATCAGTCAGGCTCACAGATCCTGCCCCGAGTTCCTTCTCGCCCAGTACAGGAAGCTGCAGCCATGCTGTGGGCCGGAGGCTAGGCAGGGGCTCAGCAGCCAAGGGAGATCTAATGGGCATATTCCTGGCCCGATCTGATTGAATCCCCTGGGGCCCCCACTTCTTGGAGGAGATCCATAAGCGGATGGTTGAAGGGTCCGGGGAGCCCCACAGAGGCACCAGACTTAGAAATAGTGGGGCTGGGGTCCAGCCTGGGATGAAGGGTCCTGCTGCTGCCCCCGAGGACAAAGAGTGTTGGGGAGACACGTCCCCCTGTGTGAGCGATGACAGGGTGACCTGGAGTCGGCTCTGCCCAGTGGTAGGCACCCTGGTCTGTGTGGGCGAGGACCGTGGCCTCCGTGGCAGCTAGCCCCACTGCGGGGCTCAAGCCTCGGCGTCCGGGGATGGCTGGGCAGCGTGGCTGGGGCTACAGAGATGGGTCCCCGGCCACCGAGCTCGGCCAGCACCCAGGGCTCGGCACGCATTCTCGAGCCTGACAGCGCACAGTCCTAGCCCCTCCCAGGTGGCGGCACCCACCACCTGGGCACGACAGGGTCACCCAACAGTGTCATGAGACACAGATAGAGGATGTCGCACGGCCACGTCCTGGAGTCACGGATAAACAGGGTAACTGGAACCACGGCATCCCAGTCGACGCGGGGCCTATGACCTCCATTGGCACGATTCCAGACGCGGCATCACACGCAGTGCAGGACATACCCTATTTGTCACACGGGAACACGTGCGGCCATGACCACACACGTATTCACACCACATGTCCAGAGCCGAGAGGCCAGGACCTCCCAGAGGAATGCAGAGGAAGGCAGGGTCGGAATCCTGGCCCCATCCCTCCTTCTGCATGGCCCCCATCCCAGTCCGGGTCTCTATCTCTTCTTCTGGAAAAGAGACTGAGAACATGAGCCACCAAATTATCCTGAAGTTTGAGGGGGAAAAGAAAGCATGCACAGGGTCCGGCAGAGGGCTGGCATACAGCAGGTGCTCAGGAAAGGTCTGTTGCTTCCAGTGTGATGGTGGCTGCGGGAGGCCTGGCCTCCGGGGAGGTGTGCGAGCCTCTGGTTCTCTGTGGCAGGCCATGGACGGGCCGCAGCTCCATTGGCTTTGGGGCGGTAGAAGCCCCTCCGGATTTCAGGGGCGGGCCTCAGACAGGGAGTGGTGCGGACAGAGGGAGCCCGTCCACCCTTCGGCCACCGTGAGCAAGGCTGGCTGGTGGCAGCAACACCTCGGACTAGACTGCGCTCTTAGAGGGCCGACCACCCCCCTCCCGTAGCGTGAGGCACCTAGGGACCAAGGAGATGCACCCACCGGGAGCCTGGGCCCCTGCTGGCCACACTCAGGAGGCCAGGATCCCAGTTCCAAGGCCTGGAGGGCCTCTTCTCCCAGTTCATCGGAGGTCCACCTTCCCAAGACAAACCTGTCCCCCATGTGGGCACCCTCAGGCCCGAGGGGTCATCAAGACGTGGCCATCTGAGGGAGTAGCGTGGACGCAGCCTGCCTGACAGGCCGGTGTCTCTACGTGTGTGAGCGAGGCCCTTCCAGCTCTGGATACAGCCCGCAGCGGGAAGAGAAGGCTGGTGAGCTGGTGCTGGGGCCCCGTGGGCACCCTCCTCCAGACCCCAGCGAGTGTCCCGGGCAGGCCTGGTGGGGAGCCGGGCCCAGGACTGGGCATGGGCAGCCCTCAAGCATTCAGTCTCCCAAAGACAGCAAGACGCTTGTCAGGGGCACCATCCTGCACCCGACAAGTGACATTCCAGGCCTGGGAGTCTGCCCAGCCTCCAATCCCATGGGGCTCATGGCATCCCAGTCCTGCCATGGGATCCCCCGCCCCCACCCACAGGACCAAAGATTCGGGAGCCTGCCGGTCAACTCAAATGTGGGCGCACAGAGGATGTGAGCCCAGGGCTGGTCCAGGAGCCCTGTGCCATCACTGCACCGAGCAGATGACTCCAGCCGAATCGAGCTCACCAGGACCAGTACAAGACACAGAAATTCTGGGGCGCCTGGGTGGCACAGCGGTTAAGCGTCTGCCTTCGGCTCAGGGCGTGATCCCGGCGTTGTGGGATCGAGCCCCACATCAGGCTCCTCTGCTATGAGCCTGCTTCTTCCTCTCCCACTCCCCCTGCTTGTGTTCCCTCTCTCGCTGGCTGTCTCTATCTCTGTTGAATAAATAAATAAAATCTTTAAAAAAAAAAAAAAAGACACAGAAATTCTGACAGGCCTGGGTTCAAATCCTACCTCCACCCGGCCCTGGATGTGTGGCCTCCGGAAATCTAAACTGAACCTCTCTAAGTCTGAGTTTCCATTCCGTTGCAAAGTAGAGAGAAAAGCTGCCTCCCAGGGATGTTGTTGGGATCAAATGTAATCATGGATTTGATTTCTCTCTGTCCCCAAAGCCCGCACAGACGTCCTTGGCCAGTCCCGGGGAAGCGCTGGTTGAATGAATGATTTTGAAAGACCATCCGAAAAGTGGGACAGAAGGAAGCCATAGATCTCTGCCCAGCCCCCAGCCCCAGAATCCCTCCCTCCGCACAGCTGCAGCCCCTTCCTGGGGCGGGGGACCCCCGGCCCCTGCTTGGAGCCCCTCCCCAAGCCGCAGGAGGCCCAGACACATGTTCGGAGGGGGCATTATCTGTGCTCAGTTGACTGTAAACGTTTAAGCAGAATTGACTGTGTACTCAGCTACTTTCAAACACAACTAATCTTCATCGGGGCGACGGGAAGTGAAATATGTTATTGTCGGCGGCAGTAAATTACCCGTGCCAGAGCCGGCTCGTGAGGCATTACGGGCCGTGGCCGGCGCACTCCTTCACCCTGCCGCCACCCGCCCGCAATCCATTACCGCAAACGGCCCTGGTCACCTCCTCCCCTGCCCCAGGGCTGTGGGGCCAGCTGCCAGCTGCCCAGGCCTGGTGCCCGGCCGCCCACCCGCCCGCCCTGGGCCCCAGGTTGAGAAGCGGGGAGGGGGCAGGAGGGCTCCCAGATGCCAGCGGGGGAGGGCGGTGGTGGGACCAGAAGCCATGGCGAGACCCCTGCCCCATGGAGCCTTGGGGATCCGGACCCAGGCAGGGAAAGGGATTTGGTCCAAGGCCTTCTGAGCCTCAGTTTCTGCATCTGTAAAATGGGGATCCATTTGTTTTTTACACGTATTTGCAAATCTCATTAAAGTCTGGCTTAAGAGAAGACAGCCGGATTCTCACATCCGCTTGTGCATTCAATCTGTTGCAACATATTGTTCCGGCTGACTTATCCGCAGAACACGAGGCCTCACACAGACAGGCAGGCTGAACACGGGAGCATTCCACCACCGATCTCAGATCATGATGGACCCTCTTCTTTAGGACGAAAACACAACTCCCCATGCGGTGGTTTCGCTGAGGGTTACCCTTCACACTCCGTAAAATCAAAACCCCTTGGTCGCTTTTGCACTTCGAATGATCTTCTGCTCCTTTCGTAACGTTACGTATTGGCCACTGGGAAAATCGTGGTTTACCCAGTTACGCAGCCCCTCCACATGTGGACATCTTTCATTACACGATATCAAAAAAAAAAAAAAAAGTCACATTCTCTTCAGGAAAGACTTTAAGTCGGAAAGTCAAACCCACAGCGGCGGACGCAAGTTCTCCAAAATTCTAAGTTTTGCTCGAAAGTCAAATTTGATCCTTGGCAACAGATCAGTTGACAGGCAACGTTTTCGAGAAATATATCTGCTAAGTAGCCCAAGCCTGAAAGGCTCTCGCTTGTCGCTCCGTCATTATTTCACGTGACGACGGTGTCCCAGGACGAAAGTGGCTGGTGCAGATCGAGGCTCACCGCGCAGCGTTTCTGTGGAGCGACCAACGGCACCGCCGCCGGCCTTGATGGGCGTGCTTCCCTTTCCGTCCCGCTGGATATGGGAAAGGTGGATACTCAGAGGTTGGGATTTTGTTTAAATAAAAAATTTCTTGGGAACTCCTAGAGGTCGGTGGAGCACGCTTTGAGAACCACCGATCCAGGGTGATCGGCCCCGGGGCCGCTGAGGGTGCTGGAAGCTGTGGCTGGGAAGACCTTAATGAAATGCCCTCCCTCGTCAGGTACCACCATCCCTCCCTCATCCTCTGGGGCTGCCTCCCCATTGTGGGGGCAGGTGTCCCCCAGCCCCATGCCCAGCTCCTCCCTCAATCCCAATTCTAAGGCTGCTAACCAAAACTCATTCACTGGCTCTTTCAAAATCCTCCTCAAAGTCAAGATCTTCCTGACGCCTTCCTAAATACAAGCCCTTGGCGGGGATCCTGTGTCCCTCCTCTTGAACCTCCCATCCACTCAGTATCTCCCTCCCAGCCTCATCTCATGCCCTGATTTCTGCCTCAGAGCTAGCCAGCCCTTGGCCGACCCAGGTCCATCCAAAGGCATGAGCTAGAAAGTGGGGCTTGGCAAATGGCTGGGGCAGATTAGTGATTCTGGCTAACAGTGGTTAGCAGGCCAGAGGACTCTGGGAGATACTGCTATGAATCCCTGAACAGACATGTACCTCCCAGAGCTAAGCACCAGGGACCAGCAGCGCCCTGCGGGGACCGGGACGGGTGGGGCCTGGACAAGAGGAGGGGGTTATCCGTTCTCCGAGGACCGACCTAGACAAAACTGTGACCTTAATGAAAATTACGTGAAGTAGGGTCCTTCTTGCTGTGTGACCTTTGGAAAACTACTTAACCTCTCTGGGCTTCCGTCTGCTCATCAAATGAAGAGTTTGGGCCAGTTCCCAAGACTCTTTACAGCTGCCAAATTTTACAGGTCAATGATATTCATGGGCTAACAGTCCATGATGTTGATACTTCAACTTTGACGGAGAGGAACATTCAAGATTTCTGGACCACTGACATTCCAGTGTCCTGTAACATCGTCCTACGCTACTGACATCAAACAGCCTCTAATGCTAACATGTGAAAAGGCCCATTACCCTGACAGCCAACGCTCCACGACAGCGTGTTTGAGTGCCAGCTATGTGCCAGTCATGCCAACAGCCCTGGACTCCATAAACCGTCCCTTCTTGGAACTTCCCTCTCCAGGAACCTAGATCCCCATGGCGGCACCAGAGAGTGGTTTAGGAAGACTTTGCCTGTCCCCATCCCCCAGAGTCTGACCACTCTCTTATCTGAAGGACTGAGGTGGTCTTGGCATAAGACAAATATGCAACTTTAACATAAGTCCTGGGGCCGTTCTTCCAACCGGGTTCTGCGCTCCCGACCAAAAAACATCCAAAGCCATCAGTGCTGTAGCTCCAGTTCTGCAAGATTTCCCTGCTCCCCACTTTCCACCCAGGGCTTTGCCAGCTAGCTCGTGCTGGCGGGGGGAGGTTAGGGCATCAAGGAGAGATCAAGGGTCAGGGCAGGACCCCAAGGGCAGGACCCCAAAGGAAGGTGGGAGGAATGCCCTGGGACTGTGGCTCAGCCCCCATCTCCTGTCCCCTGTCCTTCCGGCTGAGGCCGGGGCTCTGGGGGCGGGGGGCTCCAGGGGCAGGGGAGGCAGTCACCAGCGTGACAGCAGCTCCACCTGCCCTGGGCCGCCATGAGACAAAGCCCCGGATTGGCTTTGCCTCTGCTGCCTCTCTTAAAAAAAAAGAAAAAAAAAAAAAGGAAAGAAAGAAAGGAAGAAAGAAAGAAAAGGAATTCCTGCAAGTTGAACAATCCTTGTGTTGGATTTGGGAGATGTTATTCCGAGTGACAGACAAGGGCAATTATCTGCAATCCGCCAGCAGTTTTAGCCTAATTTCATTACTGCTGTGCAATTCTCCCTGAGCTGCTAGTCTATCAATGTCTTGCAGAACGGATTAGCGGGCACTTTCTTCATCTTCAAATGAATTTTAGCTGTCATGCCCTTGATGAATAGAGCAGGGACAGGCGGCTGACCTGGACTGGAGAGTGGCCGGGGGGGGGGGGTGGCGGGCTGGTGGCCTCCGGGCCTGGAAGGAGGTGAGGAGGTGGGGAACAGACCGGTGAGGGCAGGGCGGGAGAGGCACCTGGGTGAGCCGTCCAGCCTTCCGGGGGCTCTCTGTGCCGGGACCCACCTCCTGGGGCTTTGTACACTATGCTCGCCGTCCAGGGACAGCCCCCCAGCTCCCGGGCTGAGCATACAGGAGGGGTCTCTTTCCTAGATCTGGACTGCTGAGGATGCCTGGGCACCCACCCTGCAGCCCTCTGGGCCACCCCCGACACAGCACCCAGACTCTGGAAAGGCCAGCTTGGAGTCTGCTTCCCTGAGACGCTGTGGACCTCACAAAGGCAGAGTCCAGCACTGTCTTGTCACCGCTGTGTCCCCAGAGCCGAGCTTGTAGGAGATGCTCTGTCAGTTTTCACTGCAGGACAAATGATTCTCGGTTTCTCTGCAGCTCGGGTCGGGGCCTGGCGCAGGCCTGGCACGTGGCAGGAGCCCAGGCGCTATTAGACAAACTCGTGACGCCACGGAGGCTTATTGGAAAGTGGACAGGCAGAGGGAGGAAGCAGCTGGGGTCCAGAGCACCTACGGTGTGTCGAGCACTGTGCTTTGCGCCTTGACTTTGCGGATATGGCCTCTTTGACCTCACAGACGTGAAGCTGCTAAGCCCAGGACACAAGTCCGTTGGGAACCGGTGAACCCAGGCCTGTCTGGCCATCCTCTCCAACTCCCACGGAGCACTGTTTGGGGAGCACCAGATATAAAGCGAGATTCTTATCGGCAGGGTGAGGCCCTGTGGAGAGACGGGAGGAGCCCTGGGGACAGGCACATGGGACCTGGCAGCAGCCATGTGGGGTGAAGACCATGCCAGCTTAGGACTCCCTTGTCCCCACTCCCACCTGGAAGCCTCCCCCCTTCCCCTCCAAAACGTTTCCAAATTCCCAGGATGAGGGCTGTGGTGGGTTTTTCCCTTTTTCCCCTGTCTACCTTCCACCTGTCCGCACTTTTCCTCTCCATGCCCTGGGAAGCTGACCTCCACGGGCTTCCAGGAGAGACCATCCCATGGGAGACAGGGGGGCTGGAGAAAGGCTGTGCCCCTTGGAGCCCACAGCTCCTGCCTCATGGCACTCCCTCCGTGCCTCCCCAAATACTGGGTTCTGGTAGCTCCATTTCTGTTCCTTCAGGTCTGGGGGAGGTCCCTGCTGTTCCCAGGCCCTGGTGGTCTGCCCCTTCCTACAAGAACTCCCTTTCCTGAACTCTCTTCACCTGTGCCCTCCGAGTGACTCACCATGTCCTGCCTGGATGCCCGCAGATGCGGGAGAGTGGACACCTGGTCCGTTGTGCAGGCAGCCTCCGTCCGCCCCACACCCGCTCCGTGCCGGGCTTGGAGGGGCCGGGCTGTGGGCATCCACTGGCCCCTTGAAAACTCTCTGCCGCCAATCTCAGAGGAGATCTCTGAGGCCCAGAGAGGCCAGGAGACTGCGGGGGGCCGTCAGCGGGGGAGGGGGGCAGTCTGGATTTGAAATGAGTCCACCTGACTCCAATCCTGCCCTTCTAAACCCCATCCAGCACACACTCGGCTCTGCCCCAGCCAGAAACCAGAACCAGCAGGCAGTTCTATGCCGCTGCACCTTCCCGGCTCTCTGGAAGCACCAGATGCTCTCCTTCACCTTCGAAAGGCAGCCGTGGCGGATGCTTGATGCTTCCTTGGCCCCCAGCAGGCGGCCAGGTCAGCAAAGAGAAGTGGAGCCCTAGAGAAGAGGCTGCCCCACCGTCCCCTATACCCCTGGGGAGCCTGCTCTCCTTCCAGAACTTACGGGAACAGAAGGAAGGTCCTCGGCTCAGGGCAACCCAGCTCCCGTGTTACACATGGGGAAACTGAGGCTCAGAGAGACAAAGGACTTACTTGCTCCAAGCCAACAGGATGTCAGACAGAGCCGGGCCCCAACCCCTGAAGCTGAGTAGCCTTCCCCAGGGCTGGAAAACTAGGTTCAGACCTGTCAAAGCCGGGCTTCTCTCCCCACTTTCAAGTTCTGGTCCTTTCTCCAGGCACCTGGGAGACTCTCCTGAGTTTATCGATCGCCAGGACAGCCTCGAGTCAATATGGTGCACTTTGCTAATTAATCTTTTCCAGATAATTGCAGAAAATTATTGGTTCGTGTGAAGCGGGGGTAGAGAGGCAGCCTCTGTCCCCCCACCCCAGCCCCCCACCTGCCCAGAGTGGCTGCTGGCAGAGCCCAGGATGCTGGCCTCAACCCTCAGCCCTGCCTCCCACCCTGTACTCGCCTCTCTCTGTCCCGAATCTGGAGCAATGAGCCCTGTTCCCTCCTGCCTCCTGCCCAGCCTCGTTCCAGAATCTTTAGCCTATGACCCCTGGGCCAGCTCTCCCAGCACTGCTCCGGGATGCAGGGGAAAACACTGGGAGCTGGGATGGCCCCCAGTTCAGATCCCAGCTCCAGCAATTACTGTAGGATTATTTAACTTCTCTGAGCCTCAGCTAAAAAACAAAATAGATTTTATCATTTCTGCATCCCGGGCCGCTTCTAAAGACAAAACAAAAGAAGGCCTTTTAATACCGATTGACTATGATTCTACAACGAATAACAACGCTGACAGCCACAGCCAACACCGAACAGGGGCTTTGCCACATTCCAGGCTGTGCTCAGAGCGTCTCATAGATGCTCTTATCATCCCCATTTTATATAAAGGGAAACTGAGGCCCTAAGTTGCCCAGACAGCAAGAGGCCGAGACTGAGATCCTGCCCTGAGATGCCAATCTCTGTATTACACGGCGTCACCAAGCCTGGCCTTGTCACCAGGAACAAGCCCTCCACGCTCATCTCCAACGCCAGGGGGGACTAGCCCTGGGTGGGAAGGAGATGGGGTGGGATGCCGGGGGGTGGCACGGGCCTCAGGGGCACCCACGGCTTCCCACTCCAAGTCCCCTTGCCCCCAAACCCTGGGCCCACCTCCAAGGGCCCGAGGGAGTCGTCAGCGGCCTGGAGTGGACGCAGCGCCCTCCCCCACGCCCCACAGTAACTGATCCAGAGCGGTCGCTCCTGGATAAAGTTTCCCATCCCTTTGGGGCTTCTCTCTTTCTCCCAAATATCACTGACGACATCACCTCGCCGGGCTGTATGGACCTGTTCCTGATAAACCTCCAAGACTTTAATGAACTAAATAGCAAATTACTTTTTTATTCAAGAATGAAATTTCATCATATTCATAATTCATATTTTATTTCAGACATCTGCTGCTGATTACATTACATTTAACTAAAATTAGATGACGCTCAGAATGCAATTAAGGCTCTGCTAAATTCTCCGGCCCACCAATGCCGGCGGAGCTCAGCGGGGGCCGCGAGGAGCCTAATATGTAATTAGGAGCTATTTTCTAGCTGTTTTTAAAGTCTGAAAATTAGCTGCCTTTATTAATCACACAGACAAATATAAAGTGGAACCAACGCGTGCTGAAATTTCTAGAAGGGATTTTTTGTTTAATTATACACCACAGAGCGCTGTACTCGGTTTGCCTGTGGATTTGTTGTGCACTGACATTTTGACAACTGGTTCTCAATTTGTCTGTCGGAGTTAGGCAACAACAAAGCCAACGGTAATACTTTAACTTTCAAAACCTTCAGTGTGCCGGGGAGAAGGAGAATGGCAGTCCTCGCTGCGGGCCCGCGGCTCGGGTTCTGGAAGCTGCGGGAGCCCGAGACGCAGGGAGGAGGGCAGGCCGGGGCCCGCAGGGGCTCAGCCGAGAAGCCGGGCGGGGAGGTGGACCGGGAGCCCGGAGGCCCAGAAGCAAGCCGCGACTCTGCGGAGCAAGGTGGCGGTGGGGGGGGGGCTCAGTCAGTGACCCCCCGTGCACCTGCAGGGGTTTGGAGCCTGAGATCTTGACGGAGCCCTTATGTGCTGAGATCGTGTCTTCTCTCTGCGGTGTGCCAAGCCTCTCACTGATGCGTTCTGGGCAGTAGCATTCGGCCTTGCCCCTCCAAGGGGCCCTTCTGTTATCTCACAGTACAGAGCGTGAGGCCGAGGCTCAGTGACTCGTCCCCGGCCAGCAGTGGCCACGCCAGAACTCAAACTCAGCTCTAGTTGACTCCAGAATCCATTGTTTTAACTACTGTATTCTATTCACCTGCCTGGCTTGGCAGCCCAAAGCGGCTCACCGGGCCCCATCTGTGTGGCTTGGATATGGTGACGCGGCGTTGCAAGGCCTGGGCCTGACGCTGGGGCCAGCTGCCTACCTGGTCACTGACCGTCACACTGCAGCTCTGCTGGGGGCCAGGGAAGGGGTGGGCATGGAGCAGGGTCGAACTCCTGGCTGGGGCCTCAGCCCCTAGGCCCCCCTGAGCGGGCTCCAGGCCCCCAGGGCCAGCGCCACCCAGTGATGTCTAGAGAGTCCTAAGGACAGGGGGCTGCCAAGGGGCCAATTCCGTGCACGCTAACGCCAGCAAGGACAACGATCATAGGAATGGCAGACAGCTTTTTCCTACGTGCTAATGCTGTGTCACCTTGCTGCCTGCATTCTCCCACGAATCCGACGAGCTGAGTCACAGCCCAGCTGGGAGTCTCAAAGCCTGCGTTCAAACCACTTCTGCCACTTCCAGGCCGTGGCGGCCTTGGCCAGGCCGCCTCACCTCCCTGCATCATTCACGTGAGGGTCCTGATGGTACGCAGCTCCCTGGGTTCTGGTGAGGACCGAACCGGATACTGGGTATTTGGTCCAGATGAAGCCTCAGCCAATGGAAGCTACCTGTTACTACTCCCATTTAACAGATGGGGCCACTGAGGATCTGTAGGACAAAGTACTTGCCCTAAAGTACGTATCGCTGAGCTGGGAAAGCACCCAGGGGGTCTGATCCTGCACGCTCTCACCCCAGACCCCCGATGCCTCCCTAATCCCACCAGGGAGGGGAGGAGAGGGGCCTAAAGATGCACCAAGGGGCCTGGGCTGCCCCAACTGGCCACCGTGGCTATTTCCAGGGGCCCTCTGCCCTCTGGTCTCTCATCTCCCTCCTGCCCCCTGGAGGGGGTACCAAGCAGTCTTTGGCTGGAGCCAAGGCATGGTGGAGCCCACCATGGGGGTCCCCTGTCCCTGCTGACCCCGGGCCAGGGGAACCAGCGGCCACCACCTGCCAAAACCTGTTTTCAGGAGCCAGCCCCGCGTCCTCCTCCTGCCCCCAGAATCACCTGATGAAAATGCCAACGGAGAAAAGGAGGTTTTTTTGGGTGACAATGAAACTGTCAATAAAATCTCAAAAGCAGGGATAGGCAATGACTATTTCACTTACTCTGACAGTTGAGATTTTGCTGGGGAAGGAAAGTGACATGCATCTGCTGACATCAACACCACTTCTTTCGGAGACCAACCCACGGGTAAGGCGGCCCCAGAGACCTGTCTCGCCCAGATGCTGGCTGGGCTGGGGCTGCTGCAGTTGTCAGAGGAGTGGGGGTCAGCATGGTGGAGAGGCTGGACGTCCTGACTCCATAACGTTCATCATGACCCACCCCCTCCATCAAGCGCTGACATGCACCAGGCTCTGTGCTGGGGCTGGCAGATGAAGAAGGGAACCAGGAAAATTCCTGCCCTTAAGGGTGTTATGAGTTCCACTGTGCCCCCCAAAAGACATGGTGAAGCCCTAAACCCTGGTAACTGTGGGTGTGACTTTATTTGGAAATAGGATCTTAGCAGATGTCATTGAGTTAAGATGAGGCGATTAGGGTGGGCCCCAGATCCCATGTGACTGGTATCCTTAGAAGAAGGGGAAATGTCACATGAGACAGAGACACAGGGAGAAGCCACCGTGTGGCCATAGACACAGAGAGTGGAGGGGTGTACCTACGAGCCGAGGGATTCCAGGGACTGGCGGCCACCCCCAGAGCTGGAGGAGGCAAGGAAGGATTCCACCCAGAGTCTTAGGGGGGCCTGGCCCTGCTGACACCCAGCTCTCAGACTTCTGGCCTCCAGAACCGTGTGAGAATACATTTGTCTTGTTTCCAGCCTCCCAGTCTGCAATACTTGGCTATGGCAGCCCGAGGGCACTAATGCAAAGGTCACCCATGCAACTAGGGAATCAGCTGAGGCCCCACCCTGGCAGGAGACTATCAGAAAAGGGGTGTACCTCCTCCTTGAACAGAGGAGACAAACTGGACCCCCAAAACTGTAAGGGCTCTCCAGGCACCCTGGTTATCTTCCCATCGGTCTCCCCCACTCCATCTGTCTCAAAGGCCACTGGCCCCTTCCAGACATTGCTGTCTCTCACCTCTCCATCCATCATGCCACAGCCAGACCACTTTCTAAAGCACAGCAGCGACCTGCCTTCCTGTGCCTAATTCCCGCCCTGGCTCCCAGCGCCCTCAAGATAAACCTTGCCTTGTGTTGGCTCCAGGTGCCATCTGAACACCGAACCACATGTGGCTTCTCTGCGCGTGCTCCAGCACTGCTCAACTCAGTGTCTTTGCTGCCAGGAATGCCCTCCCTCACCTCTCAGCTCAGCCAAAATACTGCCCCGCACCTCCTCCTCCAGGAAGCCCTCCGTGATCCCCTTCCCACACACCAGCTGGGATGTGTACCACCCCTTCCCGGGCTCCCATGATAACTCATGCTGCTCTTTATTGTCATTGCCAGTTTGTTTATCTGGCTCTGCCCTGTGAGCCCTGGAAGGCAGGGAGGGGTCTCGTTCACCCCTGGGACCCCAGGGCCCAGCACATTGTTTGAACTTAGGTAGTATGTGCACTGGCTTCCTTGACCAAGAAGCTCACTCTGGGAAGCAACGTTAGCCCAGCCATTTAGACCTGGGCAGCCTCTTGCCTGTGACATCCTGTAATATTACCCAGGGTTGAGGGAGAGAAGCTGGCTTTGGGGTCAGAGGGTCTGGGCTCGAGTTCCACTTACCGCCCGGCTGGTCTTGGGCACATCGCTTCATCTTTCTGAGCCTCAGCGTCTTTAGCTGTGAAATGGGAACAGTAAGACCTGTAACTTGGAGCCTAATTATAATGATTATTAATGGTTATTGTCATTTAATGATTGATTCATTGTAATTCTAAGATATCACGTGGACTTCCCTTTCCAAAATCTGTGTGTCCTTCAAGGCTAGCTTCCCTAACCAACTCCTCAGAATCAGTTAAATCGGTGAATCATACATTCACCCTTGTGAGAGTGTTTGTAATTTAATTCCTGCAACTACTTGTCATTTAATTCTTATAACTCTTTACATATTAATATGTTACCTCCCAACTGGATGACACCTCCCTTACCAGCATGGACTGTGTCATACTTCAGGGGCTCTTGAAGGACTCAACAACTGCTGCTCCATCGATCTGAAGCCCTCATCGCCCACTCAGGGCCTAATACACTGAACAATCTGGGCATCTGAGCTGAGGAGGAGAGTGCAGGGCAGAGACTACAAACTGAATTTGGAGTCGGGTGGACCTATTTCCACCTGGTTCTGCCTCGAACAGGCTGTGAGGCTGAGGCCCACACATTTCACCTCTCTGAGCCTTGGTTTCCCCTCTGCAGACGGGGGGACAGAATACCCACTCCTCAGCATGTCAGGCGTCAAAGCACAAGAAGGTGCCTGGTACGCAGCAGTCAGATGGACGAGCAGATGTCCAACCTCAGTCTTGGGCTCCACCCCAGCTCCCATCCTGCCCGGTTGGGTGACATTGGGCACACCCCACCACAACTCGGAGCCTCGGTTTTCTGTTCTGGAGAATGGGGACTATGCCCACCGCAGAGAACCGTGTTGAGAATGAAAAGCACAAGCCTGACGTGAGGAACGTGTGCAGGAAGTGACGGCTGTGATTTTATTGCCCCGAATTTGATAAAAGGCCAGACCTGCACTGCCCCGGGGCCAGGGGCCCCCAAAGTCTGGTAAATGGAGTGAGGAAGGGGGCACAGACAGGTGCTGGCAGCATCACCCCCTTCCCCAACAATGAGGACATTTCCTACGCCTGGGGCCTTCCAGCCCAGCACTTCAAAGGACTTTAGAAATGCTATTTGTCTCACCAGTGCCCTGGCCTCCGGAGAGGGAAGGTCTGTGGAGGCCCTTCTGGCCCTTTGAGTGAAGAGAAGATAAGAAAGGAAGTACCCCACCCCTTTCCGACAAGATCCCAACCCCCACCCTTTCCCAAACCCAGCAAACCCCTCTGGAAGGCCGGGCCAGCCAAGTGCCTCCCCCCCCCCCGCCCCTCACAGCAGAGCAGGGTAGCCATCGGTGCTGCAGGGAAGAGGGGCCACTTCCTGGCTACTTTCCTTCTCCTCATTCATTCATTCATTCATTCATTCAGAAAACCTTCAGCTTTTATGTGCCAGGCACTGTGTTAGACTTGGGGAGACAGCAGTGAGCAAGACAGCGGGGACACCCGCCCTCAGGGGGCTGGCGGTTTCTTGGGGTGACAGGTGATGTCCCAATAAGTGCCTGCACAATTGGAAATAAATCAAAGGCCGAGATGGGAGGTGGCCGGCACGTTCCCGGCAGAGGGAACAGCAGGGGCAAAGCCCTGTGGTGGCATTAGCCTTGTCATGGTCACCGTCTCTGCTGTCATGTGCCCAGCACTCCCTACATGGACTCACGTAGCCCCGCGAGTCTGTTTGTTTCCTATCTCCTGCCCTGGAATGTACGCTTCCTGAAGGGAGGCACGGGGTCTGCTTGGCCCCTTCAGACTGACTTCCTTGGGGACTCAGACCAGCGCCTGGCACGAGGTGTCACTCAATGTTGAGGCAATGCACAGAGTGAATAAGCAGGCCCCGTGCTCCGTGCCCGACACCTGTTACTTGCCTTAAGCCCCACAGATCACCTGGTGAGCTGGTTGTCTGAGGCTCAGAGAGGTGAAGGTGCTTGTCCAAGGCCACACAGCCAGCAAGCGACAGAGCTGGGATGCCGATCCAGTTCTGTCTGGGCTCTTTCTCTCCACTGCCCAGGCCTGGAGTGGAGGGGTCTGGGTGGGGTGGGGGTGGGGGCTGTGCAGCAGACACCAGGGCCCCCAGTGACACCCCCCCCAAAGGAAGCAGGTCTAAGAGGAACGGTACTTCGGGCTCCATAAATAACCCAGGTCCCTGGGCTCTGCCGGAGGTTTAGCGGCCTGAGAGTGTGTGTGTAATACAAACAGCTCTAATCCCCTGTCAGTTAAACTGGATATCAGAGGAGACAAGCTTCCGAGCGGGGAGGCCTAATTGAATCGAATTGAAAAGGCGGAATGGGCAGCCGGGCCACGGAGGCGGGATGCGGGGCGAGCAGGCGGGAGCAGCTGGCTGGGCCTCCCCTGCTCTGTCCGGTCTGCACTCCAGCCCCCCGCTGCAGGGAGGGGGGCTGGTGGGGGCACCCCAGCCAGGGCACTCCGCCCCCTCCGGCCTCCCCTTTATCTGCTGGCTCTGCCATTTTCTCTCCATTGCTGACCCTTTTTCTGTTCCCTCTGTTATCTCGAATAATGTCACTGCCTCTTTAGAATCTATTCATCAGAGCAGAAAGAAGCCAGTGCTGACTCTGATAAAAAAAAAAAAAATACCATCTGTGCCTCCCGGGGAAGAGCTCTCAACCCAACCTCTGGCGCCCCCGCCCGCCCCCACCCCCCCGCCCGCCTGCCATTTCATGGGGGCGCCAAGGGGTAATCAGATTCCACTGGAGGCAGGGTGCCCTCCCACAGGTGGTGCCCCCACTCCCGAGCTCACTCTCCAAAGCCAGGGGGAGACGGTCTCTGAAAGAGGTCTCAACCCCGGGCGGTCTTCCGTCGGCAGAAGAAGAGCCTGGTTTGGCCGTTTGAGTTTTTCTTGTAATTGGTTTTTCTTTATTGGTTGACAGTATTTTAAAAACAGGGTATTTTATCCAAAAATCTAGATTCTGAATGCTCTTTAAAAACTGGTTGGACCACAGTGGGTCCACCAACCACAGAGCAACGAACGGCTGGAGCTTGGGGTGGGGGCACCACATTCTCCGCCGCCCCCCCCAGCCTGATCCCACCAACCATGTCACCTGCCTGGGCCCTGGAGGTTTGCAGGCGTGTGGCCGCCCAGTGGGTAGGGTTCCCTGGAGGGGTGCTGAGGGGTAGGTGGAAAACTCCAGGGCACTTCTCATGGGGCTGGAAATATCTTCAGGAATGAGAGGAAACCAAGGCCCAGAGAGGGGAAGCCACTTGTCTACGTCACACAGCATTTCAGAAATCTCCCAACTTGTGGACAGTGTGTTCTTCAACCACGTGAGGCAGATGGGGAGAGAGGGGGTCCTGACTCTGGCCCGCCATGCCTCCCCTCTCTGTTCCCCATCAAAGCCCATTTAGACTCCTGTATCTGTGCGTGTGCTGTCAGCCCTCCTGGGAGCCGGCTCTGGGGTCCTAGCCTCTCCTAGGGCAAGCAAGGACATGTCTGTAGCTCTGGCCACTGGAATGCTCCATCTCAAACCAGCGCCCTCAGACAGTCATGAGGCCTGGGTTCAGGTCCCAGCTCTGCCACAGACACGCTTCATGACCATGGGTGGCTCACCATTCTTCTGCACCTCTGGTTCCCCATCTACAGAGCGGAGGTCCTTCAGCTCTATTGGAGAATGCTCTCGATGGAAGGACACCCCCTCTCAAATGGTGGACCTGCCTCAGAGAGTCAGGACATGGGAACCTGGGGTAAATGCCCTCCCAGTCTACACCCACCAACGACAAGGTCAGCCACATGCACCAAGGGGCGCTAACGTGGGCCGACGAGAGGGCCTTTACACGTGCTCCCCACCTCCAGCCCGGCTGCAGTGAGGAGCCGCCCCTGCCCTGTGAAAGTCAAAGGGGGCACAGAGGAAATGGGGCTCCTGTCCTGGTAACAGAAGGCAGGTGCTTGGTCCAAGGGGAGCCTCTTCCTCCAGAGCCCACATCCCCAAACTCCCAGACCCGTGACGATCACTGATCTTGGGGACCACGGAGTGTGAGGCCATTCAGCCGAACCTACCTCCTCACCCCGAGTTCTGCCAATCCTGTGTCTCCGGAAACAGACTGGAAAACCTGGCCTCGCCTGGCAAGGAAAGTGGAAGAAGCCTGGGCTCTGTAGCCAGAAGCTACTGGGTTCCAATCGCAGCTTGGCTGCCTCCAGGCAGTCATGTCCCTACTCCAAGCCTCAGTTTCCCCCATCTCGGATGATGACAGCAGCTCCCGCTCACTGGATGCACCAGGCTCCAGGCTCCACGTAATGTGCATTGCTGCCCGGCATCTCCACTGCGCAGGCAAGGAACCCCGGGCTCAGAGAGGGGGTGTGGCCAGCCCAAGTCCCACAGCTACAGGTGATCGGCCACAGGACAAGGCCAGGCCTCCCTGACCCCAGAGACACAAAATAGTGATCACTGGCAAGAGGAAATGAGGGCACGACAGCAGAGCTGCTGGCACAGGAGGGCACTCCATGGATGGGGTGACCAAGGCCCAGAGAGGGCAAGATACCTGCCTAAGTTCCCACAGCAAGCTGCCTTTTGGTTTTCTCTTCACAGCCGGGGTGTCAGAGGATGAGCAGTGCATTTGGAACCCAGAGACCTATCAGGACAAGCTTCTGCCCTTGCTGACTTCGTGGCTTGGGGCAGGACGCCCCCCGCCAACCACTCCCAACCCCAGCCTCAGTTTCTTGTAAAACGGGGCTCCCCACACTTTCCTCACAGGCTTGCTGGGGGTATAGGTGGAGGGAATGGGTGTGAAGGCACCCAGAGCCACAGGCCGGGGTGCCCTGGGGTCACCTAGGCAGCCCTACCAGCCACCTGGCTTCCCCAGAGCTCCGCCCCGGTCCTGGCAGCTAGCAGGTGCACATTTAGCGTTTGCTGAATGAGAACATCCGGGAGCTCAGGGCCAGGCCCGGTGGGGAGAAGGGCAGCTCCTTTGTCCCCAGGCAGGGAGGAGGCTCAGGGGCCCAGAGAGGCCAGGTTCAGCCCAGTGCCCCCATCAGCATTCAGGTGACACCTCGGCCTCAGCCAGTGCATTATGCAAATGCCTCGAAATGGATGTTTTCGTTATCAGATTTAAAACACTGTATGAGAACAGACTCAGTTCATCTCCCGAGCCGGGGAGGGGTTTGGCAGGGCAGCCTGTAAAAAAGAGTCCAATTCTCCTCTCTTCCCCGGTCTGTGTCATTAGGCAGCTCCCCCACTCTGTTAGCCCACGAGGGTGGTGACAATGGGGGCATTCGGACCTTCCCCCTTCTCCCCGCTGCTAAGAGGGGGTTGGGGGTGGCCCAGGAGGACAGGGAAGGGCCTTTCTCTCTCCCTCAGGCTGTGGCTCCCCAATTCCTGCCCCGCCCCTCTTCGGTTTGCAGGAAGAAGCAGACCGCCCCCTCTCCACCCCAGGGCCCCACTGGCCCATTTTCTGCAGTCGGTTTGTCACATTACAGACTTGAAAAAAGTAGGACTGACCGACTCTGATGTGATTTACTAGCTTGAGCCAGCGTACCCGGGGCCCAGCGGCCCTGGCCCTCAGCCTGCACCATGCAGGGGCACATCTGAGCCCCCGCTGGCTGGCAGGTGCACAGCCCTGTCACTCCGACCAGACAAAGACAGGTCTGGGCAGACTCCGCAGTGAGGGAGGTGTATCCAGCCTGTCGGATGGGGTTCAAGGCCGGGCTTCACCCCTCTCAGGTCCGAGGCCTTGGGCGAGTCACTGAACTTCTCCCTGAGGGAGTGCGGGTCTGCTTCTCTGCAAAATGGGAGAATTTACCCAGGCCCACAATTCCAAGATGCTTGAAAGCCCAGAAGCTTGGCACCTAAGGTCACCTGGCCGCGCAAGCAACCTGGGCTGACCTATTCCCTACGATCTTTCCTCTTCACACCTTTCGCTGCAGGCTCTGGAGTGGTGTTGCCCCAGGGGCCCTGAGAGATGGAACCCGGGCAGTCTATCCCCTAAAACCGCAAAGTCGGAGTTCCAAAGTCACATGGCCCCACGGGTTCAGATAAGGGACTGGGGTCCTACCCCACCTGCACCAGAGCTATGATTATCATCAGAGGGGTTGAGCACACTGCCTGGCATTTTACATTCGAGGAAACTGAGGCCCAGAGGGAAGCCCCTGCCCCAGGCCACGAAGTCAGCAGGGATAGAAGCTAGGCCCTGAGACAGGTCTCTGGATTCCAAGTGCCGTGCTACCTCAGCTGTGAGGAGAAAACCAAAAGGTGGCCCACTGGGTGACCTTAGGCAGGTCTTTTGTCCCCTCCGGGCCTCTGTTCCCCATCATAGCAAATGAGACACTGGACTGTGTGATCTCCAAGGGTCCCCCTAACCCTGACGCTTTTGGATTCTAATCGTAGTTAGACGTTCTCTGGGTGACAGTGGAGACACGGGCCCTTGTCTGCTTCTGCGTGGAGAAGACACAGGGGTGCGGCACCTGTTCAACCCAGTGTCGGGGTTCACAGGGCTGTGGGCAGTTCCGAGAGAGGCAGTGCAGTCACTTGGCCTGTTTGCAGTGTTGGCAGGGCCACGGGGGTCCAAGGTATGGGCAGCAAGGATGGCCAAGGGGGCAGGAGGGGTGAGCTGAGCCAGCACCTCTGGGGTGGAAGTGACCACTCAGCTATGACGATTAGGCGGGGATTGGAGAAGGGGCTTTGGGACGTCCCTGGTCATCTCCTGGGGACAGTGCAGAAGAGTCACTAAGGACAAGGCTCTGAAGTCACAAACACCTGGATTCAAATTCTACTCTGTCGCTTGCTTGCCTTGTGGGCCTCAGTTCACTCATCAACAGAATGGGGAGAATGATACCTATTTCACTGAACTGAGCAGGTTCGCAGGGGTAAGGCCTACGAAGCACGAGGCGCCGTGCTGGGCGTGGGGCAGGTGCTCTGGAAGGTCGGCTGTTAGCGGACCTGACCGAGCACCAGGAGGGGGTTGACTGAACGATGAACCCAGTCGATGGGACATATCTGCGGGATAACGGGCTGGGTCTCTTGAGTAGTAGGCTGTGTAACGGAGAAAAAAGGGCTGCTGTGTAGACTAAAAGAGAATTTAGGGGCATGCCTGAGTGGCTCAGTCGGTTAGGTGTCTGCCTTCCACTCAGGTCATGATCCCAGAGTCCTGGGATCGAGCCCTGCATCAGGAGCCTGCTTCTCCCTCTGCCTGCTGCTCCTCCTGCTTGTGCACTCTCTCTCTCTGACAATATCTTTTAAAAAAGAGAGAGCGAGAGAGAGAATTTAGGGCGGTAACAGCCACATGTATGGTCCTAAAGAGGATTCTGGGAGTTTGGGCGACAATTAGGGGGAAATGTAACTATGGCCTGGGAATTAGGGTGTAGACATATCGTAGGCTTAACCCCTGGGCAAAGGGACTGGCCCAAGCACACTGGGATGGCAGGATGGGGCCCGCCTGGGCGCGCTGACCTGCCGCCAGCTCCCTACCTCCACAGGCTGCCAGCCGTCTGTCAATCTGTCCGTCCATCCGTCCGCGGGGAGCAAATCCTCCCCGACAGAGAGCACACGGGTGCAAACCACAGCAGCTACTCTATCTGCCGTGAGTCACAATATTTGCTGCCTGTCTCGCCACGTGAGACCTCTGCCAGCCCGGGGAAATGGCGAACTTGAGGCTGTGAGGGCGGGTGTTAAATCCACAGTGGGCTGCAGACGCTGGGAGCGGTCCAAATGCTGACTTGAGAAGTTGCCCACCTCTGGCTGGCAGAGCAGGCGCCGGGGCTTCTGTGACCCCCTCCTCAGGGAGGGAGCCAGGAGCGAGGCTGGAAAGGTGGCTGTTTCTCCAGCAGCGACCCCCGGGGTCTCAATCTAGGGGGTCTGCACAAACTGGGCTGGGTGCTTCTAACCGGCTCTGCGCACCGCTCCGAAACTTCTGAGCTCTGGGAGGCCCGCGGGCTTGCGGCCCACTGGGCCGGGTATCACGCAGCTCATTTACGAGCACCTGCTGGGTGCCCCGCACCGAGCCGCGGGCTTCACGTGCACTTTCTCACTCACCCACCTCTCTCGGGTGGGGATTACTAGTTTTTCCACCTTCCAGGGAGGAGTCTGTGGCCGCCCGAGGTGGACTGGCCAGGCTGAGGTCACGTGGCTAATGGGTGGTAGAGGGGACCGGAAGCCGGGGCGGAGCTTAACTGACCTTTGGGGTCATCTAGTTCAGGGTCCTCAGCCCTGGCCCCGCATTAGAAGAAGCACCTGGGAGCTTTTGAAAACTACCCAGGACTGCGTCCCGCTGAGATGAGTTCAATCATAACACGTGGGGGGTGAGGCAGGCATTCCAGGGTGGTTTTGATGTGCAGCTGGGAGTGAGAACCCCAGGCAAGAAGGGGGGAACACTCCCTGCAAATGCAAACTGTCTGCTAACGCCATGCAAGAGATCGTTGGCCAGGGGTGGGCGCTGCCAGGCCCATATGGTGGCTGGGGTGAGGCTGTCCTGGCCGAGGCTTGCAGGTGGCTGCTTCACGGAGAGACACACACAGCCGCCCGGGAGTGAGAAAGAGGGAGGGTCTCAAGGACCCTGGACACCTGCTATGGGCATCTCTGGGAGCCCCTGGGGAGCTCCCAGGCTGGCCTCCTGCAGTGTGGAAACGCTGTCAACCAGCATCCCCGAGAAAGCACCTTAGGTCCCAGCTGCTTATTCAAACTGTGTGGGCAACTTTGGAAAATACCCAGGCCCCGGCCCCACTCTAACCAAGTACATCGGAATCCAGAGGAAATAACGAGCCCAAGCATGGAAAGCAGCAAGAATCGCACGAACCTGTGTCCAGGTAGAAGTACGCAGGGGGGGGGGGGCGGGGGGCTGAGGCCAGGTGCTGTAGTGCTGCCTCTGATGTGGCTTAGCTGTGTGGCCTTGGCTGAATTACTCAACCTCTCTGAGCTTCAGTTTCCCGATCTATAAAATGGGGCTGAGACTAGCAACTGTTCTCCAAGCCCGGGGCAGATGAAAAGAGATGATGGGTCTACAGTGCTTACAAGAGTGCCCAGTGCATGGTTAAGAGCTCAGTATTAACATCATTGTTTTATGCGTTATTTGTGTTTTGAAGAGAAGCAAGCAACCCCCATCAGCGATGCTGGGAGTCTCTGGCAGTGAGCCCAGGCACAGCCCGGGATGCCTGGCACGGCCGGCAGGGGTGGGCGGTGTAGAGCTCAGATTCTGCTCTTCGGGCCAGCTCCCAACTCACCCTCCCTGTGAAGACCCTGGAAAGGCACCCGCTGCCCCCTAGTGGCCAAGGGCAGAAGCGCAGGGCCATTTAAACCCCATCCTGAACTCCCTGCCCAGCCCCCACCTTCTTGTGAGCCAGCCCCCACCTTCTTGTGAGCCCACCCCGCAGGTCCCCGACTGCTGGAGCTCCCCGCGGCAATGTGCTAGCTACGGGGGCTTTTTGATGTACAGCTTTGACTGGTAATATAAGGTTCAAATAGGGCCAGGTAGGTGCCAGGCACCGGGCTACAAGCACTTGAATCTTTTTTCCCCCCACCCAGTGAATTTCAGAAAGGAAGATTCCAGAACCTATAGGTTTTTGTTTCCAAGGCTCACAAAAGTCTGTGAAGTCATGAGTGCTCACAACTCCAGGAGCCAGGAAGCTTAAAACTCCGCTTTCTGGAAAAGCAGGTAGGAATTGTGCGGGAGGACTGAGGGCCATCTGGGAAAACCCCACTGTGTCCCTGAGACACAAAACCGAGTGAACCAAAGCCCTTCTTTCCTTCAACTCCCTAAGAGCTCCACGGGGAAAGTGGCCGGAGAAGGGACAGAGGAGGCAGGCACCGGCGGGCTGCAGACTGTATCAGACTACCATCCTTCTTTCTGGGCTCCGAGGGAAGCCCTGGTTTACTTTTTATTTCCCCTCTGCCATCTTTTCTGCAAGTCCTGTGGGTACAGACTGGAAGAAACTGGGTACATGGACCATGCCTTCAGCCAACCCTCGGATGGGAGGGCAGAAGGCAAAGACTACTACCCAGACAACCCCTGGGGAGCCCACAGTCTAGCTGGAGAGAAGAGCAGAGCACGCCAAGTGCTAACTGGTTCAAACACACGGGGCGTGCAAGGTGAAAGGTAGAATGAGGGTCATCCTGCCAGGAGTCAGGGAAGGCTTCCTGGAGGAGGTGGGAGGGGCCGAGCCCTGAGAGACAGGTGGAAGGGCAGAGGCAGAGGGAGGGAGAAGGCACACTGCACCCGAGCATCCAACCAAGTGGGCAGAGGGTTTGAGAAGGCGCAGAGGCCCAAAGCAGATGGGTATGTGGGAGCTTCAGGGAGGACAGGAAGGAAGCCCCTCACATCTCAGAGGACCCCACATGGCTCCACTTCCCCGGGCGGCTCAAGAGAAGGCAGAGCACAGACCGGGTCTTCCGGGGACCCCAGCCCACTGCAGGTTCCAGGTGGCACCGCTGGGACGGAGGGGTGTGGCCACTGGGAAGGCTGGTGCACAGAGGCTGGCGGCCCACTGGCCAGCACGGAAGCCGACTCCGGAACCCAGAATACTCCAGGAAGGGGCTTCTTGGGGCTGCAGTGGCGCGGGCTCCTCTCAGAGACCATCCAGGGCTTGCCGCACGGGGGCATCCAGGGAGGCGGCCGAGTGGACGGAGACGCCGGGGGCCCCGATGCTGGTTTCCCAGCAGTCAAACCCGCAGTCAGTCAGAGCCTGCTTCATGGCCTCTACCTCCGGCTGCTCCAGATCTGGGGGGAGGGAAAGCAGCAGGTCACCCCACAATCGTCCGCTCCCTTAGGGATCGTTCATCCTGGAAAAGGCCCGGGACCAAACCTTGCACCCTCAGGAGTGGGGGGGGGGGTTATGGAGCAACAGTTAAAATCATGGGCTCCCGAGTCACATGGACCAGGTCTTGTCACGGATCAGCCATGGGGCCTCAGACCAGTGACTTGCCTTCTCTGAGTCTCAGTCTCCTCATCTGGGAATGGGGCTAATAATACCTACCCCTCGAGGGTCACTGTGAGGCTTTCACGGGAGAATGCAGGTAAGGCTCCTGGCACAGCAGACACGCCCCAGAAGCCTTCTCTCTCATCATCGTCACTGACCCTGAACTAGAAGCCAACGGTCAAAGTCTGCCGTAGGCCGTGCTGACTTTCTGACGCCTGGGAGCGCACTGAGGGTGAGGGGAGCGGCTGGGGCCACTGTGGGCTGACTGCAAAGCAACAGGGAAAGGTGGGACAAAAAGAGGAAGGAGGAGAAGGTAAAGAAGGGGAGAGAAAGACCAGAAGGAGGGGCAAAGGGAAGGCAGTGGAGGTGGGAGCCCTGAGGGCCCGGTCCTGAGGACAGGTGTGGTGACTGAGCACCCCCAGGAGCCCCTCGCCAGCCCTGGGCACCATTACCCAGCCTTGCTCTTTCCCCCAGACACTAAGGGGAGAGAAAGCTCTTTGTTCTGTAGCAAGGTCAGTCCCCATCTTGGCCACATCAAGAGATGACAGTGGGGGAGAGGGGGTGAGGCTGACCATAGGTGATGACAATGTCCTGGTTATTTCTCAAGCTTGTGAGAGACTTGGCAGGGAAGGAGGCGGGAGGGACAGCCGCCACAGTATGAGCCCCTATCACAGCCCAGCCCCATGCCAGGCGTTCCAAATGCACTTTTCTCCTTGAATCTAGACAACGATCTTATAAAATAGATGTTAGCATCCTTATTTTACCAACACAGCAACAAAGACCCAGAGAGGTTAATTAACTTGACCAAGGCCACACAGCAGAGGTGAGGCTGTTCTCTGGTTTCTTCCTCCTCCCACGCGAATTGCCCAGGTATAACATTTGTATGAGCCCCGGCTGGCAACCCTGCCCACCCCCCAGGTACCTGGCCTGAGGAGTGTGATGCCACAGCCACCGCCGCCTGCACCAGTGAGCTTGCTGTGCAGTCCATGAGCCATGGTCACCTGGCAGAGCTGGTCCAGCGAGGCATGGCCCACGCCGAGGGCATTCAGATGGTGCTGGTTCATGTCGATGAGCTCCTGGAGGAGAAGGTTCCATCTGTTCCCACCTGGTGTGCCTGAAGCCAAGGTCCTGTGCCCACCCCATTCATGTGACAGCCACCGGTTTGTGACAGCACATGGCTTAGACAAGCTAACACCGTGTCCCTCTTCACGGGTCAAAGAACCTCTCCTTCCTGCAGGACTTCCCATGGGGCTGGGATGGAGCTGGTGGCAAACACATGTCCCACGCCTGGCCAAAGAAGCCTCTGGCCATGGTGACTGGTCAAGGATAGGCCTGTGACCCAGGTTGGGCCAACCACAGCCCTCCCGGGGTTTTCTCTTGCCTCTGCCCTGGAGCTGCTAACTGGCTGACTTCAAAGGTAAGCTGCCAGAGTTAGCTGCCCTGCACGTGGACAGGGATTATATGGAAGATGGAGAGAGATTTCAGACTGAGTTGTTTTGGCCCCTGGATCCAGCTATGCCTGAAGCTGTTCTTGAGGGTCTTCACAGTTATGAGCCAAAAAATTCCCTTTATGTTAAAGCCTGGTTGAGATGGGTTCCTATCATCTGCAGAAGTCTGAAGTACTATGCCATCCTACAGCTGCCTCAGGTGCCCATATTTTCAGAATAAGAACTGGTTTATTGTCCTAACAAGGTCACAAATGGAAGAAAGAGCTAAATGTGTTTCAGGTTTCTTTGATTCTGAGCAAAATTCCTGCTCTTCTGAGGTTCAAACAGCACACAAGTGGATGAAATAACAGAACTGACAGCTAGCACAGCCCAGGCGCCCCCTATAACATTTCATTTACTCCACCGGTGTTTGCCAAACACCTTCACTGGGCCGGGCAGTGTGCTAGGAGCTGGGGCTCTAAGGATGAGCAAGCTAAGAATGTGGGATCTGGAGTCAGGGGGGCCTGGGTTTGAGTCCCAGCTCCGTGACCTCCTGGTTCTGGGGCAAGGGCTTTCACCCTGTGCCTCAGTTCCCCCACTTGTAAAACCGGCATCGTAAGAGGTTCTGCCTCATTGCCGTGGGGATGGAACGAGGTGAGTTTTCCGCGTCGTGCCTGGCCTGAGATGAGGGATTCGGGACAGTCAGCTATTAGTACTTCATGGTCACATCACCATCCTCTTCATTTCAAGGGGATGCTAAGGCTCAGGGAGGAAATGACTTGCCTAAGGTCGCTGAGCTGGCAAGGTACTGAGCCAGCCCTGGAAGCCGGGTCTGCCCGATGCAAAGCTCACGTCTACCTTGCCTCCAAGAGCGCCCCTGGTGTTCCGGCTGCCACCTACTTCTTGTGGCGTGTGGCTTGACAGCGCGCGGCTCTGCTCCAGGGAACAGGGAGCGCCTGTGCGCCGGGAGGGTTGCCAATCACCGAGTCGTCTGCTGAGACCCACCTGGTTCTCCTGCCCTGGGCTGTCAGGCGGGCTCGGGTCAGCCCTCCCCTGCAGCCCGCCTCCCACCCCCCAGCACTTCTGACAAATGAGCAGACAGGCGTGATGGCCCGGTGGCAGCCCCGGGGTGCCTTTCCCCAGCCCCAAGGGCTGGATGTGAGGGAAAACTTCTGGGGGCTGCTCTCTGCGCCTCAGCGCCAGGTGTCACGTTGCCGAGGCAGGTTTCAGACACCTGTCACATTCTGATCCAAAATCTGTCAAGGATCGGATGACAGGTTGTGACACAGGAGAACAGCTCGCTGGTTTGAGCACAAAGCTGTCCAGGAGCTGAGCTGCACATTTCAGCGGCTGCCACAGCCAAAAATATACACAATGTATAATCAACGTGCTGTTCTGTGGCATTCTCCAGGGGCTCAACAGGATATATTTTAGGCAGTACTCTATCATTATTAATTTCCTACTCAGGAGGACTGTGTTCCCTCCTTTCTACGTGAAAGGAATTGAAGCCAGCAAGGCAAACGCTGGGGCACTGGAGGCAGACAGCTATGGAAATGGGAGCAAAAGCACAGAAACAAAGGAGGGTCGCTGCCCCTGGCCCAGGTAGGTGCTCGTTCAAGAGCTGTTGGCTAAAGAAACAAGCAAGTCAGCCAGTTTGACGCCTGGCATGGCCACTCACTGCTTGGTGAGCCTTGGAGAAAGTTGCTCTATAAGCCTTGGTTTTTATATCTGTAAAATGGGCACAGCATATCTACTTCCCAGGCAGGTGATTGCAGAGATCAAGGGAGAAATCATCTGTGAAAAGCCTTGGCCTAAGAGCTGCTTCTGTTCACTACAGGGGCTGCCGACTCAAATGCGTACAGCGGGACAGGGAGGCACCAGGCAGCCCGTGGCAGCTGGGGGTAGCAGTTAGGGAGTGGTGGGGACTGTGGAGAAATGGGAGACCACAAAACCTCCCCGTTCTGCCCCTCCTGCCGAGTGTTGTCACACAGCCTCGCCAGCGCGGCCTGCCTGATTCCCTGATTCTTCAAGGGGAGCCAAATGGCTCTTTGATGTCGATCCATGTTTGCCAGGCCACCCGGACCGTGTCTGCGGATGAGCCTGCGTCCTCTGGCTTACTGAGCTGGTGGCTCATCAGGCATGGTGACTGCATGGTGACCTACTGGGCCTCGCTGCGTTCTTAAGATGCTCCGGTGAGACCAGCAGGGGTGAAGCTGGGGTTCAGATCGGGACCTGATCAAATGCAAGGTGTGAGGTCTCAGCCTCTACACAGGAATTATGCAAAGGGTAGCAGCTCGGGGAACAATGAAGAAAGAATGGTGTTAGAATATATCCGAACCGGGGCACCTGGGTGGCTCAGCCGGTTAAACGTCAGACTCTTGATTTCAGCTCAGGGTCATGAGATCAGGTCATGATCTCAGGGTTGTGGGATTAAGCCCCATTGTCAGGCTCTGCACTCAGTGTGGAGTCTGCTTGTCCCTCTCTCTCTCTCTCTGTCTGCCCCTCCCCCTTCTCTCTCTCTCTCTCTCTCTCATAAATAGATAAAAATTTCTGAACCAAAGCATGCCGGTGATAAACAGTTACCAAAGGAACAAATGCAGTTAGCAAGAAGAGCAGGAAAGAGGTGGCCAAGCAAGAAATCGCTTCTGGACCGACGGAAGACAGTGTCAGCAATATCCCACTGCTCCTTACGGGCAGGAACCCAAACCTGGCCCCTGGTGCTTAGCCCATGCCTAGCACGCGCTGGGCCCTGCCCTCTGCACTTCGCATGTGCTCTCTGCACGGCTCTGAACCATCCGGGAAAAGGCTTAAGAAGAAGGCATGCTTGCTGGCCTTTGCACACACGGGACCCCAGGCCTGGGCCCAGCCTCGCTGCTTTGGCTCTGGGGCTTCTGAGTGTAGATGGGGAGCCCTGCCTCAGACAGCAGTGTGCGCGAGGCCGTGCACCCTGCAGACCGGCTCTTACTTCCAGCACGAGGTAGTGCTCCAGGGCCGGGGCCGCCGCCATCTCCCCCAGCATCCGCTCGCACTCCAGCGAAATCGCGTTGATGGAGGTCAGCAGGGGTGACACGATCTCAGGGAACTGGAAGGAGAGGAAGCAAGGGCCCGTGAGGCCTAGGGCCGGGCAGATACCGGACAGCCGCCGGGCAACAGGAGGAGAGAGAGGTGTCCCCACGGCTCACTCCCCACCTCTGAGGAAACCCCCTCTCCTTCCCACCGGGTATCTGCCTTGCCCGGTGCCCCCTGACATGAGTGGGGGATTCTCATCGCCAAGCCAGCATGTCTGACGCTTCCTGTCCTGCCCCCCAGCTGGGGTGGGGGGCACACAGCACCTCGTCTGCCCAAACCACATCCCCCGGTCCCCATCATCCATCCCGCCCCTCCACTAACCCATGGGGCAGACAGCGAGCTCGAGCCCCCAGACCGGGCTGCCGCGGCCCTGCCGGAACCCCACCCAGGAGTGGAACGGGAGGCACCTTAAGCAGCCTGCTCCGGACGCTGGCCACGAGAGCCCCGGTGCTGCGAGGGACTTTAGTGTTGGTCAGCAGGATCCTCAGAGCCGGTGGCCTGTGGGGTGAAGAAGGGCCACGGTGTCAGGGCTGGGGGCAATCCCAAACGTCACTCCACCCTGACACAGAGGAGAAAGTGGAGGCCCAGGAAGGGGACAGCAAGGGGCTGGAGGGGAAGCGAGGGGAGCAGGGGGCTCCTGCTGCCAGTCGCAGCTGCAACTCCGCTCCAGCCCCCAGGCAGACAGACACTTTCCTTTGGCTTGTCACGTACCCACTTGACTTCAGTGGGGCACCGACTACGGGCTAGGCACATGCGAGCGGGCCTGGCTTAGCCTGGAGCTGGCAGAGCACGCCAAGTTCACGGGGTTAGAGGAGTTCAAAGGCACTAGAGCCAAGGGTGCAAGAAGGGGTGGAGGTTCTGTCCTGTAGGCCACCTGAGCTTGCTGGAGTGGGACGGTCTAGAGATTTCGGAAGAAATGCAAAGGGACCTGGGGTGGGTCACGCAGAGGGGGTGCACGCAGGGAGGGAAGATGCCCAGGTTGGCTGGCACAGTGAGCCCAGGGGTGCAGGGGAGGGCAGGCTTGTGCAGGTGGGGCCCACCCTTGCCCTGCCTTGATGGCTCCCAGACCCGCTGCCCTGGCACAGCCAGAGATGGTTAGAGGGAGTCATCCGTCCCTGCTCGGCTGCCCCAGGGAAGAGAACAGAGGGCCCAGGGCAGTCACAGTAAGCTGCCCTCTCCAACCCCTGAGCTTTAGAATGCCTCCTAGAGTCACAGTCCCAATTGTGCTGTGGTGATCTTTGGGGACTCAGGGCGCCCTTTCTTGTCATCCCTGAGCTGCCTTTCAGAGTGCTGCGGGCCAGGCACTGAGGATGGAGCGTCTGGATGAGCTCTGGCGCAAGACAGCTGGAGACAGGCAGACCCCTTGATACCTTTATCCGTTTTTCTTTTCACAACCCAAGACTGTAAAATCCAATCGGGCTGGGAAAGGCTGCCAGAAACCTGCTTGATCTCACCGCCCAGAAGCCCATGAAATTAATATCGATTCTCAGCCTTGGAGGCCGGCTTTTTTTTTTTTTTAACTTTACAAAAGATGAACATTCTATTTGGCTTTTCTCTTCCCCTTAAAGACAAGCCGTTCCTCAAAAGGGCAGCGTTCTGGGAGGCCGCATCTTGATCCACTTCGCAAACAATGCATGTTTTTAATGGAGAAGCGCCATGCGTGGTCTGGGGAGAAAGGGTTCCTCTTGAAGCCATCGGAGGGATTAATGCAGAGTCTGGCCTCCCGGCTTCTTGGAGAATCCGCCATCTGCTCTCTGTGGCGCCCCGCAGCCCGCAGTGAAGGTCGGTCTGCTCTGTGCTCCTGGCCACTGGGGCGGGAGGAGTTTGAATACCTTGTTTTCATCTTCCTTAGGCAAGTCCTCTGCGAACAGGTTTGCTGCCAGCTCCACCGGCCCCACAAAACCCCAGGGTCCTGGGGCAACTAGACACCGCCACCCAGGCTCTGCCCTGTAAGTGCTTGTGCTGCTAGGCCTGGCTAACTCCTCAATCTTATCTCCTCTCTGCCCTCCCCCGGTGGCTCCACCCGGCCATCCTGGCCTCCTACTTGCTGCTCAACATGCCAGGCACACCCCGGCCCCAGGGCCTTTGCACTTGCATTTCCTCTGCCAGGGACCCATCCCTGTCCTCTGTCCTCGACAGCTCTAGGACTCACTCTCGTGTTTTCCTTCAGGTCCCTGCTCAAATGTCATTTCATTGGAGGCTCCCCTGGTTATCCACCCAACTGCCTGACACGCTCTTACGGAGCTGTGTGTTGGCTGTCTCCTCCCACAAAATGTGAGTTCTGTGAAGGTGGGACTTCTCTTCACTGCCGAGGCCCCAGCACCCAGCACACAGCAGCTGCTCACTAACATCTGTGGAATTAAATTTAGCGGGCGGAAGGCAAGGCACTCTACAGAGACCGTTTCTGGTTTCAGGTCAAGATCGTCATTATATAAACCAGGAAAAGCGACTCCGTCAAGAGCAGCCGGCTTGCGAGTGGCAGAGCTGGGCTTTGCCTCCGTCCACCACGCTACCACCAGCTGGCCACCGAACACGCCTCAGGGCCTCGCCCCCTGCCTCCCCCCACCTGGAAAGCCCTTTATCACTCATCTCTTGACTTCGCTCCAGTAGAACGTGCATGTGCCCACGCCACGTTAGCGGGTTTTCTATCCCTGGTGCTTAGGATACAACTAGCTCTCAGGAAACCCTGAACGAGATGCCACAGCCCCCATGAAGCACCCCCAGATCCGTAGCCCGACGTATGACACCCCTCACGGTCAGGCACAGAAGCTTCTGTACTCTCTGGAGCCTTTGTTCTGAGGATGACAGTCGTGAGGACGGGGAGCCCTGTGGGCAGGCCCAGCCCTGGCAGCTTGAGTCCCGCGCGGACTCCTGCTGTCGCTGCACCGGGCGTCAGTCTACCTGGCAGAGCCGGCCCCATCCAGGCCCCCAGCGGGCTGGTCCCACGCTCCTCAATGGCTCTGCTTCCTCGTCTGTGCACGGTGGAGGCTGTCATCCTGGGTGGTTTGCCCTCCGGGGGACAGGCGGCAATGTCTAGAGACATTTCCGGTTGTCACAGCTGGGAGATGGGGGAGGTGCTACTGGCATCTTGTGGGTGGAGCTCAGGGATGCTTCTAAATATCCAAAACACGCTGCGGAGGGCAGCCCCCCGCCAGAAAGAATTATCCAGTCCATGATGTCTATGGCCCCAAGGTAAAGAAACCCTCATGTCAAGGCTCGGAAAGGCAGGCTTGGCTCTTGGAAGACAAGAGAGCTGAGGCAGGAAGATGCCAGAGGTGCAGGTCGAAGCACCCGACTTGACTGAGAGCTCAAGAAACTGCCAAGAAGCACCTGCTCCCATCTGCCCCGTGCATGTCCACTCTAAGTCCAAAGGGAACAGAGAATGTTCTATTTTAACACGTGCGTTTGTAATCCCAATTCCTCCAGGGGGAGGCGGTCAAGGAACATGTGAAACGGGGTGAAAAGTTGTCACATGTCACCCCTGCTCGAAGCCTCCCACCAGCATCAGCCCTGCCTCTGCCCCGAGGGCCTCAGTGTGGCACCTCTCACGTTTGCCTGCGGCGGCCTCCTGCCCATGTCTGCCGGCCCTTCCCCTACCCCACCCCCATTCCCGCCCCCGACCCTGCCAAAACTGCCTCCGAGACTCATTTTTATAGCCCTAGACCCTAGTACAGTGTCATCAGGAACACAGGAAGACATCGATTCTTGTTTGTTAAATGAATACACGAGCGGAAGAATTAAATGACTGAGAAGCCAGGGCCTGGGGGAGCAGCTGCTCTCTGGAAGGTGAGCAGCACAGCCATGCATGACTTCTCCCTCTAAGCTCTGGGCGATCTAAGAGCCGCAGCACAGAAGGTAAGAACAGGCCTGTGAGGGCCTCACGAGGGAGGGGGGAGAAAGCCCGGGGACACACGGCCCACATGCGTCCGACCACGAGGTAGAGCCCCCCACACCGGACGCGTTGCCATAACCGTGCCAGGAGCCGCTGCTCTGCCCCAGAATTACCTCTTCAGGGAGGAGATCTTGCCTTGCTGGAATCGGACCACTCCTCCTAAAGAGAAAAGGCAGTGGGTCAGAGCTGGAGGAAAAGCTACGTACCTTGGCCTCTTGGCAGGGAAGCTGGGCTTGAGGTGGGGGTGAGAGCGCTGCCCCATCCAGGGAGCAGACGGAACCCCATCACTAGTCATCCCAGTTGTAGTTACACAAGGCCCAGGAGGGCACAAGGGCTCGCCCGCCCTCCAGGCTGCCCAGCCTCATGCCACAGGCCATGTAGTGAAGGTGAGCCCAGGACCGTGGCCAGGTCCCAGAAGCCAGGGTCCTGACCCGAGGGGAGCCCAGCTGGTGTGGCCACCAAACTCTAGAGCTCTGGCTCTGCACCTTTACCCCAGGGACCCTCCTGGGGAGCTCCCTGAAACCTTGGCTTCCCAGGCCCCACTCCGACCCCCCAGACACCCCCCGAGATTAGATTCAGGAGGTGTGCGGCAGGACCCTGAAATCTCTCCCATCCCACCCCCACCGAACAGGAAAAGACTATTTTCCTCAGAATCCGCTGGTTTCGTTCATTCAAACCAACAGAGCGTGGGCATTTACTATGGTCCTAAGAATTTATAAAATAATAAAAATAGAGAAAACAAGCCTGAGGCAGCCCCTACCCCAGGTGCTGACAGCGTTGTCCACTCCGGAGGGGTTCCCATGAATCATTCTCTCTCCCTGGAAGGCCCACTTGTTAATTAACTCCAAATCCTCCCCGGTCCACCTGGAGAAGACACAGGAGTTCGTCTGTACCTCGGAGAAGAGTGGGGGACCAGGGTCACCAAAGGCAGCAGGGGGAAGGATCCGCAGGTTAAGCTTGGTGGAGACCAAAAAAAGTCAAAGGGGCTTGGGCTCTCGAATGCAGAAACAGAAGAACAGCCTGGAACCTCTCCACTACAGAGCGTGCTGACCTTCCCTTCCTCTGCAGCCCTCCCACCCGGCACAGAGGAAGGAGACTAGCTTTAGATGCACACGGTCCTAGCAGCTGAGGGGCTCCGGGCCTGTTCCCTAACCTGTCTGAGCCCCACTGTCCTCATCTGTACAATGGTCACGCCCGTCCAAGGCTAGCTGCAGGTACATCGAGCGCTGGCGAAGTGCCTGGCACGGCGTCGGCAAGCGGCGGGCAGTAGTTACCACTGTCACAGACCCCTGCGTCCGCACCTGCTCTGGAATCCAGCCTGCCGTGAGGACGAGTGAGCAGACGTGGGACTAGACGTGTGACTCTTCCCAAAGCCCAGCTGTCAGGAACGTGGATTCCAGGTGCCCCAAACACCCTCAGTGGGTCAAGTGTGCGCGGGCCGTCTCTGGATCTTTCCTAAGCACGCAGCCACGCTGCCTTGCTCGGGAGAGGTGTGGGCTCACTCACAGTTTGAGTGAGCAGACCCCAAGCCCATGAGTAGTGAACAAGGAATCCAGTCAGCCCACCCCCCGCCCCTTTCTCTCAGCTTTTGTTTCCTTTCTGCGGACGCCCTGCCCCCATGAAACAGGGGGTGCCACAGCCCCAAGAATGCTGGGACTCCAGGGCAGAGCTGTGGAGCAAGCAGCGAGCTGCCCTGCCGCTCTCTGGGCATCCCCGAGCCATGGCTTCGCCTCCGACCCTGTTTTCTCAGCTGTAAAACACGGGTAATCGTGTCTCCCTCACTGAGGACGTGTGAGATACGAACACACAAACGCTTTGTAAAATGCCCGGGAAACAGTTTGGGCTCTGGAAAAAGGTTGCCTGGGATCACGGCTCCTGGATTTGCTCCAAGCCTGGTCCAGCACTCATTTGCTGTGGGGCCTTGGGCAAGGCCATCGCCCCCTCTGAGCCTCTTTTCTCACTGGCCAAATGAGGACGTGATGGCCCCACCACTCACAGGGTGGCTGAGAGGCTCAACGCTATCACCAAGTGCCGAGCACTCTGCTGTAGCCTTTCTCAAATGGCCGCCTCCTGTCATCCCCACAGAAACCCTACAGGGAAAGTACAGTTACTATCCCTCTCGTACAGAAGAGGAAGCTGAGGCTCAGGTGGGTAAAGCAGCTTCCGGGGCTATTCACTGCTACATCAGCTCCACATCCGTTGCCTGGGGCCCAAGCAGCCAACGACCGAGCTTTAAGGTGCCAACAAGATGCCCTCACCTTCCAATATTTGCTGAGCCTCTACGATGTGCCTGTGACTAAGCTCACGGTAGGGGAACCAGACACGGCCCCTGACTGCTCGAGGCTTGGCGTCTCACGGGGAGGGGATGCCCAGAAGCAATCAGCATTCAACTACAACCCCCAGGAGATGCGATGCGGGGTGGAAGGGGCGCACCTCATCGGGAAAGGGGAGGGCCTGAGGGACAAGGGGAGGGTCAGCAAGGTAAGACATGTGAGGAGAGCATTCCAGACCGAGGCTACGTAGCACCTGGAACTGGACAAGAACTGGCCCTTTCCAGGAACTGCAAAGTGAATAAGCGATGGGGCAAAGGGGCCGCTGGACCCAGCCCAGGACCTGGCCCTCTCCACAAAAGCGAGTCTCCCTCCCATTCTGTGTACCGTTCATCCTACGGGGGCTCAGATTTCTAACCCCCTCTTCATAGGAGACTGGATTCTAGTTCTGTAGGATTTGGAAATGCTGGGGCCAGGGCAGGAGTTGGGGCCTGCTCTCACCAAAGGTCCTGGGAAGGAAAGACTGGGTCTTCAGGGGAGACGGCAGAGCTGGTTGTCAGGAAGCCACGTGGGAAAGAGTGTCCCCCCCCACCCCCTCACACGCTCATGAGTCACCCACGCCTTGCAAACGGCAGAGCTGGTCTGCTGGCCCATACGTACAAGTGTATTCGGGGAACCCAGGGCCAGCAGGCCTTCACTGATCTAGGTTTCAACTAGTGATTAACGCACGCTAACGAGCACCATCGTATCACAGGATCACCAAACGTCAAGGCTGGAGGGACCCCAAAGGCCCATCAGGTGTGGCCCGTCACTTCCAGATGAGGAAACAGAGCCCCGAGAGTAGAAGGGGTGTCTCAACGGCCTGCAGCGAGTTAACAGTCAAACCTTACCGAAATTCCTGAAAACCATCACCTTGTGTTACCTACCAGTGCGTCTCTCATTACCTTCTGGATTCTTCCCCTGACAAAAAAGCAGCCTCTACCTGCCCCCCGCCCCAACTTCTCTCCACGCACAGGAACCATCCAAAACGAGTCTGAGGAATGCTGATAGACACATCCCACTGAGAGCCCCCCGATCTGCTGTGACCACGAAAATCAAAGGGACCTTGGGGCTTAGTCTGAATTCAACAGTATTTTAACCTCCGTGTGTCAGAAGAGCAATCATTGGCCCTGACAGGGCACCTGGCGGGAACCGGCCTATCAGAAAAGCATGGCATTTTCAGGGCAGAGGAAGGAAACCTCAATTCAAAGCCAAGTTCTGGAGGAGGAAAAAGGTCCTCAGCCGCAGGCCCCTGCAGCGGGTGTGGAGGGCACGGGAGCACCGCTCTGGGAGGACACACACGGCCACGTCCATCCTGGCACCCGGCACGGCCACAGCAGCTTTCTCTCCCACCAGCTGCCCTGGGGGATAGAAGTGGCCAGCAGTCCCCCGACACAGTACGTGTTGGGTACCCAAGGCCGCCCAGTGGGAGGGCCCCCCTGAGCCCCGGGGGCCCAGGGACAGGCCTCACCAAGAAGCTGCCAGGCTGGATTTGGGACTGGCACCACTCCCGGGGCAGGGCCCAGGACACACCGCATCACCTCGGTGCTTGGGGTGGCTTCTCAAGGTGTGTTCCCCCAACAGACATGGCGGCCGGCGACACAGTCCCGACAAGCCTCACTGACTCACAGTGGGAACAGCAGAGGCAACACCCTCTCAGTAGAACGAGGTCAAGGACTCCTACGAAGAGACGCAGGGGTCCAGAGGGGTACAAAGGCTATGGCCAAGGTCCCACAGTGAGTCGATGGCAGAAGTGGGCCCAACGACTCCCTAAGTCTGGGCTCAGGTTCTTTTTTTTTTTTTTTTTTTTTTTAAAGATTTAGTTTATTTATTTGACAGAGACAGCCAGCGAGAGAGGGAACACAAGCAGGGGGAGTGGGAGAGGAAGAAGCAGGCTCACAGCAGAGGAGCCTGATGTGGGGCTCGATCCCATAACGCTGGGATCACGCCCTGAGCCGAAGGCAGACGCTTAACCGCTGTGCCACCCAGGCGCCCCTGGGCTCAGGTTCTTTCTGCCACACCGTGGGTTCTTGAACCCCAAAGAGGCAAGGTGGAGGTGAGGGGTGGGGGAACTGAAGTGGCTTAGCAAAGGGGCAAAGAGGTCAGGCTCTGGCTTCAGACCGCCCCGGTGCAAGTCTCAGTCTACTGTCCCTAGCTGCGTAGGCTGGGCCTGCCCTCTGGCCTCCGTGCCTCAGCTTCCTCATCTGTACAAGGGCCACGTGACACCTCTGGCGGGGAGTCCTCTGACAGAGAACCCATGCTCGGGTCGTGGCGCCCAGGAAGGACAGTGACGGGGGCGAGGTCCGTGATTACCTGCTGGCGGACTCCCCGTCCTTCCGTGGGTTTGGGATCTCCTCGCACGCAGTCAGGAGAGCGGTGGCCATACACACAGAGTAGGCGGCGCTGGAGCCCAGGCCGGCCCCCGTGGGCAGCTGTGACCACACCGTGATGTCCAGGCTGGGCAGGGCGCTGAAACACAGTGGGGTGCGGAGCGTGAGTCTCTGGAAGGGCGGTGAGGTGCCAACGTCGAGCTAGCGGCCGAGGCCCAGGACTGGACATTGGCAGGGCCTGGCCTAGGTTTCTGAACTTGGGGACATTTGCCAACCCCAAAAGTGGCCCTGCGGGATGGGCAGGAAGTTGTGGTGAATCACATAGCTTGGAAACAGGTACCAGAATAATTTAAAGCATAACATACCCTTATGACCCACCAACCGTTTCTCTAAATTCCTTCCCGTTCCCTGCACAGGCGAGGCTCTCCCATGGCCCTTCTCTGTATCCCTGCCCGGGATAGCTTTGTGCCTCTTCCTCCCCCAGGCAAATTCCTACCCATCCTAAAAACCCTTCTCAAACGTCCTTTCCACTGGGAAGCTTCCCCGGGCCACCCACGGAAGCCGTTCCTCGCTCCCCTTGATGACCGCCTTTCTCCACTGCTGCCCCCTCTAGGCGCACTGTGTGTTCACAGAATGCTTCCCCTGTTGTATTTCCCCCAAGCAAGGACTGTTAAACTTCATGTTCTGTATTTTCAATTAAATAATTCTGCTGTTTGCCACATATAAAATTATATCGCTTTTCAAACTACACACGCCCACCCCACTCACATCAGGAGGTTCCGGAAATGTGCACCCCTTCCCAGAAAGGGATGTGCCCTTTACTCAAGTTGAAAATCCCACGGTGGAGAGTAAGAATTGAGACATTTATGAATGTGCCCTCCGCACCGTGCCTGGCCCCCAGGGCCCACTCAGCCAGCATCTGCTGTCTCAGTAAAGGGCTACCCCTTGAGGCTTTCCCTGTGGGGCTGGGATCCCCCCCCCCCAAAAAAATCACTGTGGGCTAGTTCCAGAGACAGGCTCATTTCATATATAATATTTCTAACCCTCCAATAGTTTTCTTAGGAGAATATTAATGGCTCCTATTTCTCAAGCTGTGTGCCAGGCTCTGTGTCACGCACGTTAGATAGATAAACTCACTCACCCTCACAAGAAACCTACGAGGTAGGTACTATGACTACCCCCATTTTACAGAGGAGGACACTGAGGCCCAGGAAGGGTAAGAACCTCAAGGAAGCTGGTAAGCGGCTGCCATGGGGTCTGACCAACACGGTCCGACTCTCCATCACCATACGACATGGCCTCAACGGCACCGCTGTCCTCTGGGAGGTGGCCTTCCTGACGACAGATAGCCCAGATCCTCTCTTAAGGGGTGGAGCGGACACAGGCTCCACTTTGCTCGTCACAGAGTTTCCCTGGAGGCTGCGGGATGGGGAGCAGGGCTGCCTCTGTGGACGTGGCCCGGGAGAATTCACGTGGCAGATGCGGGAATCTGGCTCTGGGCCCGGACCATGCGCGCACCCTGCCCGAGGCCACGCGCGCACCCCCCGCCCCCGGGCTGCGCGCGCACCTCTGCTTCCGGCCGATGGACAGGTACAAGTAGAGGAAGGCCAGCACAGCCAGGAGCTCGGGGCTGGCGCCGTCCTCGGGGAAGCCCGCCACCTCCTTCAGCTTCTCCACTTGCTCTGGGGTGGGCGCTGCGGCGTCCCCTTGCTCTGTGGCAGACAAGCACACGTGGCGGGGTGAGAGGCCCGCAGGCACGTTTATAGACAACAGAACACAGGCACCCGAGCGGGCATGAGAATCAGCATCTGAGGGACCGGGATTCACAGCCTGAGCCCCAGGGCTGCGTCTGCCGGGGGCCTTCGAGTTTTGCTGGCACACAGACTTGGGTGTGCGTCCGACGGTACCACTCACTGGCTCTGGGGCCTTGAGCACGTGACTTACGCTCTCTGAACCTCGGTTTCCCTCCTTGGTAGACAGGGACGGGCACAGTACCTCCTCCAAGATAACCTGGAGTAAGGTACGTCAGACCCGCGGCGCAGCTCCTGGAGTGTAGTGCGTGCTTAAGGAGCGGTCGTCTTGAAACGCACGTACGCACACAAAGCGCGTGCCAGCTCAAGCACTCAGAGGTCTGGGTTTGACCCCCACGGTACAAAACCAAAGGCAGTATTCGACTATCCCCCAAACGTGACCCTCTCCTGAAACAACTCTCCAGAACGGGACACTCCAAACCAGAGAACGTCAAGTGCTGAGATCTGCTTGGGGAGAAGGGAGAGGCCCGGTAGGAGGCTGGGGCGCTTTTCTCGGAGAGCCTGAGGAGGCCGAGCAAGCCCGACCAGCTTTACAACTTGCCCCCTGAGTCACGGGTGCAAGTGTAAAGGGAACGGAACATCGCGGTTGGTGCACCGGTGCTGGGAACCGTGAGGGTGGAGTACGCGCGAAGCGCTATGTATTCCCCGAGATAATGACACACTAAAAGGCAGCCGAGCCAGTGTAACAGTGTTACTGAGAGCACAGACATTTCAGAGCGCTGCGAGGGAAATGGAATGACTCATTAAGACGCTGGAGAGCTTAGGGGTGCCTGGGTGCCTCGGTCGGTTTAGGTCCGGATCTGCCTTCAGTTTAGGTCCGGATCCCAGGATCAAGCCCCGCACTGGGCTTCCTGCTCAGCGGGGAGCCTGCTTCTACCTCTGCCCCTCCCCCTGCTCGTGCTCTCTCTTATGCTCTCTCTCTCAAATAAATAAATAAATAATCTTAAAAAAAAAACAAGACTTTGGAGAGTTTAGAAAGATCTGGGTCTGAATTCTTTCTGCCTCATTGACAATGCTGTGTGACCTGAGCCACTCGGCCCCTGAAGCTCAATTTTCTCATCCATAAAATGGGGATGGTTACCACCACCTGTGTCCAGGGCAAGCTGGAGGATTCTAAGACTGCCAACGTCCATGACACATTAGCCCAGTGCCTGACACACATAAAGATACCCAGTGAAATGTTCCCGGTGTTTGTGACTGTTAGGAAGCAACCAGAGAATGCTGGGGGAAGAAAAAGACGGAAGAGCCTGGCAATCTAGTAGAAAACACGTCTCTGAAAGGCTCATGTTCCATACTCCCTTTTTCTCCTTGGAGAAATCACTCTCAAGCCCTCCCACACGTACTACACTCTGTTCCGGCCCTGGCCCACCTCCGATCCTGCTGGATCCTTACAGCAACCCTCCCAGGCCACACGACTCTGCTCTCGGAGGCTCCGAGGGTTAAGTGACTTATCCAGGCTCACACAGGCATGGGAACATCTCCAGCCTCAGGGAGGGGAGGCCCAATGCGCCATGGAAAGCAAAGTCTGGGTTGCTCTGGATGGCTGTTTTCTGAGGCCTGCTCCAAAGCTCCTCATTGAAGCTGTTCCTGGAATCACCCAGGGAGCTTCTTTCGAAATACACCTGCCTGGTCCCCTGCCACCATGACCCCCATTCTTAATAGGAGAGGGGCAGGGCCCGGAATCTGTCTGTATTGTTAAGAACAACAACAACAATGAAAACCTCCCCAGGGGATCCAAGGCGTGACTGTTTGGGAAATGGGGGTTTTTGCCTGTTCCTCCATTGCCCCGCGATATTGGGAATGGCTTGCTGTGGACTGATTGTCCCAGGGAACAGGCAGCAGTTGAGAAAAGACCCCTGGAGGACTCCCACTTGTCTCACTATGGCTAAGAAACACTGTTCCAAACAAGGAGGCGTCAGGCCGACGAGGAGACAGAAAACGAACAGAGGTTAGAAAACACCCTTCAGCTTTGGTGCAGGTGGAGAGTGACCCCACTAATGAAAAACCCTGCCTGCTTATGAGGGGACGCTACATTCACAATATTATCGAAAATCAGCGCGGGGGTCTTTATTTATTGGCATGGAAAGAGAGTCTTGATACACTGAAGAAAAAAACAAACAAATCACACATTTCTGACAAATTTGTGTGGCCTGATCAGATTTTGGTTAAGGAAACCTCCCCATCTCCCTCAATCTAACTATCCATCTGCAGAAAATAATCCAGAAGGATTAACAGCAAAATGCTGAGAGTTGTCATGGGGGGTCGTCAGGGGGCAGTGGTAACAGGTGCCTTTTTTTTTTCTTTACTGATGGTGTTTCACTATTGACTCTGTTTTCCAATTAAGAAGCATGTTACTTTTATATTTAACGATTTTTAATGACACCCAACACCAATCAATACCTTTTCCTTGTCAAAACCATCTTACAGAAGGAAGGCTCCCTTTGTCCACTCTCAGACCCTAGGACCCTCCCAGACGTCACTAATCACCACTGCGTGTACATATGTACTGACACTTAATCTGGATCTTTCCTTAGATACATGCGATGCGTATCTTGTGGTTTTTTTAACCAACAACGGGCCTTGAGGATCAGACCACCACAGCCCACACAGATCCAGTGCATCATGTGATGCCCTTAAATTAAAAAAAATAAGCAAGTAAAGCTCATTTTATGGGGTCGAGAGAAAACACCCCCAGAGTGGCTAGTCTCTGGCCCTCTCAGAGACAGCCTAGAATAACTACCCAGCTGTCCAGTTTCCCGTCTGGTCAGGGCCCAGGCTCTTCCCACACTTGGTTCCTTCTTGCTGCACTTACCCAGAAAGCTCGTATCCTGCAGCTGAAGCCTGGCCACATCCCAGGCCCGCCTGACGCCAATGTTTGGTAAGTTGAGGCACACTTTCCCATTGCTGTGGGGCTGAAGCCGGAGAAATGTTCTCAAGTTCAAGGCCACAGCCAGTGCGACCTGTAGAATAAAGGGCAAAAGCAATGAGGCTGTACATGGCTGGGGGGAGGGGGGTGCAAAGAGTTTGGCTCCAAACTCAGGGGTCAATGTCAATGTACTGAGGAGAGACAGCACATACCAGCATACAGGGCACATGCCACTGATCAACCTTGGCATGCCCTCCCACTAAGTGGCACAGCCTCTACCCATCAATTAGGAGCTAATACCTACTTATGTTTGCTCTCCCCGTACCAAACTTCAGAGGTCCTCCACACCAAGGAATGGCTTCCCCAAAATCACCATGTCAGCAAAGATGAATGTAAGTTGGAAACATAAAGAATGACAGAATGCAGGAGTGGAAAAAGCATGAGCTGTGGGTTCAGACAGGCTTAGGTTCATTCCCAGTTCTGCTAAGGTTGCATGGGACCTTGGCCAAGCTACCAACCCTCTCCTAAGCCTCAGCTTTCACATCTGCAAAATGGGATAATCAAAGTTTAACCACAGAGGGTCGTCCTGAGAGTTAAATGAGATAATGCATGTCTCAGATATCTTTGCTCGATCCTACTCATCTTTCCCACTTCTGAACATTGGGGTGCCCCAGGGCTCAGCGCTCCCACGTCTTTTCTTCTCCACCGAAGCTCACCTTCCAGGGTTGTCTCATCCCACCTGCACAACTTTACATTTCAGCTTTGTGCTGTCTTACTGGGTGAAGCCAGGGAAGCCCTTCAGTAGGCATAAAACCCATCTCTTCCTTGCCTTGCTGAAGAGAAACTGATCTCCTCTCCTATGTACTCCCAGGCTATGCCTCTAGGCTTCCTTTTGGCTTAAGAGTAGGGTCAGGGAGAAGAGGTGCCCAATTCTGAAAGGCTCTGGGGGACTCTACCTTGCCGTGGACCACAGCATGTTCTCCGTGAAGGATGACTTTCCCTGGAGCGGACACCAGCAGGACTTCTGACAGCATGGCTCCTGAGAATCCTGAAAGAAAAAGCCAAAGAGAGGATGAAAGGTCCCCAGATCTTAGTGATATTAGAGAATGCCTAGTTCAAACTCATCATTCTAACAAAAAAGGCAGCTACCAGTCAGCACCTGCTATGCGCCCCAAAGACTGTGCAGTGAGGCAGTGCACCAGACTCATCAGAAAGAGCTGGGTTCAAATCCCAGCTCTTCCACTCTCCAGTGAGGTCATCTTCGCTAAACCGCTCAAATGACTAGAAATCTCGCTTTCCTCATGTTATATGGAGACAAGAACTGTACTTCAATGGGCTTTGGAAGAGTTACCTTACATAATGCAAGAGGAACACTTGGCAGTGTCTGGCACCATAATCATTCAATAACTGATTTCTTACCAGCTCCGTTCTTGGCTGCAGCTTTTATTATCGCTACTGGTGAAGGCAGAAATTTAAATTATAAATCATGGGCCAGAAGGAACGCTTCCCTGGACTTTTAGGCTGTTTCCAATGCCTCACGACGATAAATCATAGGCTGTAGAAAACCTAAGCCACGATCTCTAAATACAGAGTCCTAGAAAGTGACTTGCTGGGTCTACAGGTGTGTGCGGTTTAGATTTTTTATAAACTCTGCAGAATTACCGACCATTTAAGGCCTCACGTGCATTACCTTAATATAAGACACGAGCCCCACAACAAGCCAAGTACTATCGTGATCCCGTTTCTTAGCAGGGGAACTGAGGCTCAGAACCGGGAAACCTACTGCTGGTCCAAAGCTCCAAATCACTTCAGATTCGAGCTCACCGACCGCTCAAGACGGATTCCCAGAGTCGGAGACACTGAGCCAAGAAGCCGGGAGCCCAGCCCGAGGTCGTCCTGGGTCTCAGCCTCAAACCTCGCGCCACCCGGCCGGAAGACCCTAGGTTCTCACCTGCCTCCGCCCGCCCGGAGAGCAGAAGCCGGAGCGGTACCGGACCGAGTCCCCGAGGGCCCACCTCCCGGGGGGGAGGGGACTCGTCCTACCTCTCCGCCAATCAGAAGGCGCGAGCTGGGCGTCCCTTTACCAGTTGGCTTGAACCTTGGCCAATAGCTGTTGCAACCAAGTTGTCACGGGTTTCCCCGTCCCTTCAGTGAACCAATGGGAAGCAAGTCCCTGGGAGTGTCCCGCCCTGGGGCGAGAGCCACGGACCAATGGAAAATGGTGGCTGAGCGGTGGCGCGGCCGGAGGTAGGTGGAGTCACCCCGGGACCTGGACGGTATCCTGACGGGGTCAGCTTCGATCGAGTTGCCCGGCGCATGGCTGTGTGGGGCGTGGGAGGCCGCCTTGGCCTGCGCCGGAGTGTCGGCGCCGGTTGGCTACTGTGTCTCCGTTTCCAGAGCCACCGCCCCCCGGGCGTGAAAGACGGGGACGGGTAAGTGCCTGGCTGGGAGGGTGACTCGGATACCTGCCGTGAACTGTGGTGTCGTCGCCATGGTGACGTCACACCGCTGTGAGGTCACCGCAGCAACCGCCGGGTGACGTCCTCTCTTAGGCCTGAGCGGTCACGTGGCCACGTGGGCACCGTGGAAGCCAGAGACCAAGACTTCTTTGCACAAGTCCGAAGGAAGCCCAGCTGTCAGGCGTCAGGGCAGGGCAGATCCCACGGGGGCCAGGAGGGCCATCTTGCCTGGCCTCACAGGTGGGGCCTCAGTTCAGATTTTGACCTATCTCCAATGCGATTTATACCTTAAGACGCAGAGATAAACCCACACGATCTGAAGATGGCTGTCGTCGTAGACTCTTAACTTGCACCCCATTCCTGGACCTCAGAACCATGAATTAATAATGGATCGATATATTTCATAGATCCAGTAATCGAACGTTTTGAACAACCTCCTAATGCCATGTTTTAGTGTCAAAGCCTGTATTAAAGGTGTTATGTTGCAATTTGAAACTGCCAGAATCCGACTCTATTGTAGCAGTTCCTCATTCCCGAGTATACCCGAAGCTTCACAGAATTGGAAGTGGCCCAGATTGCTTTCTCTCCCGAGAAGCCAGGACTGGGTGGAATAGAGGATAAGAGTTTGGGCAGGTAGAAGTAAGGGTGGAGGTTAAGAGTTTGGGGGGGAGTAAGGTAGTCTTGGGCATGAATCCCAGCCCTATGTCTTCCTTCCTGGGTGACCTGGGAAGGCAAGGCTCATCCTGTGAGCTGCAGTTTTCTCAACAGTAAAATGAAGGCCATAGGTGGAAAGATTACAGGGGTGATTCCAGGAGATAATGCCAGCAATCCAGTCAGCACAGTGCAGAGACTATGGAAAGTCAACAGTAAACTCTTTCCGTGAGTATTTATTGAGCACGAGCTACTCTGCAGATACGGATGTGAGCAAGACACAGAGCTTGCCCACAAAGGGCTGAACTAGGAAGAAAGGAGGGGAATTGTCAGCAGAGATGCCAGCAGAGGAGGGGTGAGTGCTGCCTGTGAGGCTACAAGCAGCAAGTTGTGACCCACTGAGGGAGGTGTCATACTGGGTAAGCCATCCCCACTCACCACATCTTGATGTCTGTTTCTCTTCAGGCCACAGTCTTCCTTGAAGACACCCAAGATCCCCAAGATATACACCAAAACAGGAGACAAAGGTAGGGGGCGAGTAAAACATGCCAAAAAAAAAAAAAAAGATAGCTCCATCTGAAAGTTCTGCCAGATCGTTCGAAGTCATTAAAAATTATGTAATGAGGGGCGCCTGGGTGGCACAGCGGTTGAGCGTCTGCCTTCGGCTCAGGGCGTGATCCCGGCGTTGTGGGATCGAGCCCCACATCAGGCTCCTCTGCTATGAGCCTGCTTCTTCCTCTCCCACTCCCCCTGCTTGTGTTCCCTCTCTCGCTGGCTGTCTCTATCCTGTCGAATAAATAAATAAAATCTTTTAAAAAAAAATTATGTAATGGATCTCAATAAATATCATCAAATGTGATGTGGAATGAAAGATGCCTAAGATACATACATACATATATACATATGTTTTAAAAATACATATATATTTTAAAGATTTATTTATTTGAGAGAGAGAACACATGCATGAGTGGGAGGAGGGGCAGGCAGAGGGAGAGAGAATCTCAAGCAGACTCCTCACTGAGCGCAGAGCCCAGTGCTGAGCTCAGTCGTACAACCCTGGGATCATGACCTGAGCTGGACACTTAACCGCCTGAGCCATCCAGGCGCCCCAGATGCCTAAGATATATTAAGTGATAAAAGTCAGTTGCAGAGCAATCCAAGTAATCGAAATCCCCTTGGATAAAAGCGTGTGTATTATATGTGTATGTATATATGTGTTCAGATAGGCATAGAATACTCTGAAAGCTTACATCTTGGAGTATTACCTGGGAGAGCGATTGAGTTTTGAGAGAGGGGAATGAACAGAAGGGTTTTCATTGTTTATGGTACATACTTTTATTCTATCCTATTATTTTTGTAATGAGCATATATTACTTTGATTATTTAAACAATACCAGAACAGCACGCCTGGGTGGGTCAGGTTAAGCGTCTGCCTTTGGCTCAGGTCGTGATCTCAGGGTCCTGGGATTGAGTCCTGTGTCGGGCCCCTTGCTCAGTGGGGAGCCTGCTTCTCCTTCTGCCTGCTGCTCCCCCTGCTTGTGCGTGCTCTCTCTCTCTCTGACAAATAAATAAAATCTTTTAAAAAAAAAATAAAGAGTACCAGAACATAACGTACAGAAAAAAAGTGAGATGTGGAAGAATATGTTAGTGTGACACATTTTCTGAAGTTTGAAACTGTGCAGATCACTAGTGTATGTGTATTTTGGGGGGGGGGTCTCTACTTATGTAGTAAAAGGACAAATGACATGCATACAATGTATAGGAAATACTTAATGCCACCGAACTGTACTCTTAGAAATGGTTAAAACGGCAAGTTTTACGTGACGTATGTTACCACAATAAAAAAATAAAAAGGAAGGAAAATGTGCATTGGGACAACAAACAGAAGGTAGTGTTGATGCCCTCCGTTGGAGACCCCTAAGGACAATATAGTCAAGTTAGGTCAGTTAACTCCTTACGTGGCACGCTGTGGGCTCAATGAGAAGATGCTGGAAAGGACTCATTATAGGACTGGGCTTCTGTTAGGTCATTGGGGGAGAGTTCCAGGAAGTGGGGCTTTCGCTCTGGATTGGATGCTATCAGGAAGCAGGACTAATTCTGGTGCGCCTGGGTGGCTCAGTCATTAAGCATCTGCCTTTGGCTCAGGTCATGATCCCAGCGTTCTGGGATCGAGCTCCACATCGGGCTCCCTGCTCAGCAGAAAGCCTGCTTCTCCCTCTCCCCCTGCTTGTGTACCCTCTCTCACTATCTCTCTCTCTGTGTCAAATAAATAAATAAAATCTTAAAAAAAAAAAAAAAGGAAGCAGGGCTAATGCTATAGTTGGGTTTCTTAAATCACTTTTAGCTACAAGGTGGGAGAGACAAAGAGAGGCTAAAGCTATAATTGAAAAAGGAGCAGCAGTCCCTCGCCTTAGCCAGAAAATGGGGGTGTTCGGTCATTGCCACAGTTTGGACAGTGTTCTGGGCTCAGACATGATTCTGGAGGCTCTTGTTTTGGTCTTGATGTGTCACAGTCAGAATGGGCCATCAGATGGTGTCCTGTGAACTCGTTCGAGTTCCAGCAGGAGAACTCCACAGCCCACCTGTGAGCGCCAGGCCCGCTCCTGGCCGTGGGGAGCACGTTTGCTCTTTCTCCGTGGTGAGGGGAGAACGGCGGCAAACTGTGGCATAGATACAGAGGACTTCGATTTTATGTGAAATACAATGATCACGTACACATAATATGTACCTCTGCGTCTTATTTCTTCAGCAGGATGGTTAGTCCATGATTTTGAGGCTTGAAATAAAAGCGTATCAGGAAAGAAGTGAGGGTAGTTGCTACTTAGCAGTAGCAACCGAAAGGGGGTACGTGGGGGCATCAGGGTTGCTGATCATATTCTAGTTGTTAATCTGGGTGCTGATCACAGGTGTATTCAGGTAGTGGCGGTTCATCAACATGTGCACTTAATTTTTTTTTAAAGATTTTACGTATTTGGGAGAAAGAGCCCGAGCGGGGGGGAAGGGCAGAGGGAGAGAGAGAATTTCAAGCAGACTCCATGCTGAGCGGGAAGCCTGATGCGGGGCTTGAGCCCAGGACCCTGAGATCATGACCTGAGCCAAAGTCCAACGCTTAACCGACTGAGTCACCCAGGCCCCCCACCTTGTCCACTTACGATTTAAACGCTTTTCTGTGTATATGTTATACTCCAGGTGGGAAGTTTTTTAAAAAGAGCATAACAGGAAAAGGAAAAAATCTGTATTTGAGTGGCTAAACATTTTTTCACAGGGTTTTCTAGCACCTTCACTGGAGAAAGGAGACCTAAAGATGACCAAGTGTTTGAAGCCGTGGGAACTACAGATGAATTGAGTTCAGCCATTGGGTAAGGCAGACGGGATAGGCCTTGAGGTTGAGTTTGAATTGGCATCAGTCAGTGGAATTCACGTGAAGCGTTCGAGAGTGCTGGCTGGTCCCTCGGGCTGCCAACCCTCGAGGACCCCGCCTCGGCCTGGCAGCGCAGGGGCATGTGGTCAGTTCCACAAGGCTCCCGGGCTGCAGGCTCCTTTCCCTCCCTGCCCTGCCTGCTCCTGCCTGGCATTCGTCCCACGCCACGTGAAGCTGCCTTGCCCTCCATCCCCGGCTCCCCCGCCCTTCAGGCGCCTACGCTTCTCAGTGATAGGTCTGACCGGGTGAGATACTCAGGACGGGTAACGGAGGTGCAGGGGGTCTGCCAGCAGAGGACAGAAGACAGACGCTTTGGCCTGTGTGTGAAGGCGGGAGGGAGAGACAGACACAAGATGAAGTGGGCAGCGGGGAAGGGAGGTGAGGTGCGTATCCGCTGTTAGGATGAGCACATCAGCCAGCCATCGTCCCCAGTCCGTGCGGGCAGGAGACCGGGGACACCTCCACGTGCCGGGCACGGCTCAGCAGAGCGCCTCAGCCCACACGCTCCGTGGAGCCCACGGTCCGAGGGGGCCGGGGAGCAGACACACTAGCTAGAGGGGCATCTGCAGGCGGTGGGGCCTGATGGAGCAGCACCGAGGAGGGGCCGACACCTCGCCTGCGTCTCGGGGACGTCCTCAGTGACGACATTCCTGGGCACCTACTTTGTGCCGGGAGGGAGGATAGTGCTGTGCTCAGAGCAGACGGTGTCCGGCCCACAGAGCTGTCCCACACTAGATGGCAAATGACAGATTATTTAGTTCTGACTGTGAGGTGGGTTACGAAGGTGGGCTGCTGGTCCTTCATTGGCCCTTTTGAAGCTGTTCTCCACCCTCGTCTTCACTGGTATGCCCAGGAGGTGGCCTGCCGCACGTGGTGACGATTTCGCCCCCCGCCCCCTCGTCCTCTGGCTTCCGGGCGGGTCCAGCCAATGGAAGCCCCAGCAGGGGATGGGACATTGGTGGGGACAGGTGTGGGAGCATTTCTGACCCTGTTCCCCAGTGACTCTTATCCAGCTGGCTGCGTGGCTCCTGGCGGTGGCCCCCCTGAGGTTCCGGTTCTCCTGGGGTGGTAGCGCCTTTGACCCTCCCTTGCCCCTTCAGGCCCCTGCTTTCGCTAATCTTTGCCATCCATTGTCAGTTTCCAGAACTCTTACGCTCTGTTCGTAGTCCCTCTGCCAGCCTTTCGTCTAGGAACCCTGTGAATGTACTGCTGACTCTTTCCTGCCAGCACCCTGCCTGGTGCAGAGAGAGGGAGCAGAGTTTGGAGGGAGGCAGGGGCCGGGGTCCTGACCTGCGCCTGAGGTGCTTGGCTTTCCCCGTCTCACCTGCCTTACCAGGGAACTCCTCCTCAGCCTTCAAAGTCCCGCGTCCAGCACCGCTTGCTCCAGGAAGCCCTCCCTGAACCGCAGCCATGGCCAAGGTTTCCAGGACTCCCGCCCTTTCCTCCAAAACACTGACCTCAGGGTACAACTTCACATTCAGTCACATGAGACCTGATCCACATCTCCCTCTCCTGCTGAACAGAGCCCATGTCCCTTGTGCTCGTGCTGAGCTGCCTGGACCAGGCCAGAGGAGCCCCTGAAAAAGGAAGTATTGACTGGATTAGTAACGAGTATAAGAAAAGGCATTTTGAGCAACAGACACCCCCTAACCAAACGAAAGGTCCTGACGTTCTTCTCGTCAGCGAGAGAAACAACACCGCGTGTGTCAGAGCTGTACTAGCTAACTGACCTGCCACCGGCCAGCTTGCTGCCTTATGGGAGGCAGGGCCCAGGACGTTCTATTCTTTTCTTTTTCCTCATAGGTTTGCTATGGAATTCATCGCAGAAAAAGGCCACCCATTTGCTGAAGAGCTTCGGAAAGTGAGTAGCAGTGTCTCGCCCCACGCTGGGATACTTATCTGTGTGGCCAGGTGGCCGTCACTGCGTTTGCCATCTGACCATCTCTTCCTCTCTGTGCCACCTGGGGCTAGTAAGCCTCTTTCTCTGGGAGCTTCAGTTTCTCCACCTGCCAGATGGGGACACACATCCTCCTCCCTCCCAGGCGAGTGGTGAGGACAGCACCAGGAGGGGGAAGTGTAAAGTGCAGTGGACTTGACCCAGGGCGATTCTGCTCCCCCAGGGGACGCTTGGCAATGTCTGGTGTTATTTTTCGTTGTTACAGGTGGAGGCGGGGTGCTACTGGCATCTAGGTGGCAGAGGCCAGGAATACAGCTAACATCCTGGGGTGCACAGGACAGGCCCCCGCAACAGAGAATGCCTTGGGCCTGAACGTCAACAGCCCCAGGGTGGAGAAAGCTGGGGAGGCCAGCTTCAGTAAGCCTTCAGCCAGGGGACTTTATGGTCATTAGGAGGCTCTGACCCACAGACAGGACTTCAACAGTGGAGACAGGCATGCCCCCTAGAACGCACAGGACAAGGTTACAGTCTACAGGTTGACCTGAGACTGGAAGCTGCTCCCTGCCGGATCGACCCTTGGCCCGCTTCGGTCCTCCAGGCCAGGCCGGAGCCCACTTAGGCTCCTGGGAGCAGACAGGGCAGTGAGGGGGCTGTAGAAGGATGGGAGGCTTCAACTGCCGGAACATTCTGTGAAATGAGGCACCTTCTGTGTGCTGGGGGATGGTTTGCAGCCTCATGATGGAGAACTGTTCATATCCACCACGGTCATTTCTAGATGATGTGCTCATCTCTGAGCAGAGTTTACAGAGGGAAAAGGCTGCGGAGAGGGGCCAGTGATGTGATGAGCCTACCTGTGCTTTACGTCCCTGTCCTCTGGGTCACAGCTTCGACATCACCTCCTCTGGGGCCCGGGCTGGCCACCTGGCCTCCAGCGGGCACCACAGTGTCAAATGGTCTGATCCGTCAGTCTCCCTACTGGCCTGGACCCCCCGAGGGTGCAGACCGTGACTTTTTCACCCAGGAGCCCCACCAGGGCCCTGCTGGCTGGGCCTCTGGAAGAGCACCGGGCCACCCGTGCACTGCTCTCCTCACAGAAGCCCGTGAGCTGGTGGTCAACGTCCATGTGGCATGGGGCCAAGCTGAGACTCTGAAAGGGCCACTTGCCCAAGGCTCCCCAGCCGGGAACCAGCAGAGCTGAGGTCCGATTCCCTAAGTGGTGCCAGCTCCCTCCGGTCCTGGGGACCGACGCTGCAGGGGCCAGCCGCCGGGGTGGTATTGTTACTCTGCCTCCCTCCGAAGCCCCAGCTCGAGTAACTCACCCAAGTGGCAGCCCAAGGAGGGTTCCGGTCCACTGCTGGGTGGGCAGCCTCTGCTGTCCTCCACTGTGTGCTGCTCCTGGCATGCTGTCACGGTGGTCATAGACCCCCACCCACCCCACGGCCCCCCATGCAAGCTCGAGTGGACCCTGGCTAGGCGCAGGGTCAGCGGTGGTGGTTGTGGGTGTCATTGGCACAGGCGCCTGTCGGCCTTTGTCATGCAGGGGCTGACCACGTTCTCCCAGGTACTTGTCCTTTATGGTTTAGAAAGCACCGTCACGTTTGGTGTCTTGGCCCAGCTGTTTTAGGTCAGAAAACCAAAGCTATCAGTTTAGGGAAAAGGAGAAAAACCTCACGGGGCCCAGGCACGAGGGAGATGAGGACGGGGTGAGAAGATACTCATCACTGGGCCGTCACTGGTTGCTCATCGTCAGTGTAACCCAGATATCCCTGACGGACCCAGGCCCCCTCTCAACAGAGCTGGCGTCCGAGGCAGATGTGCTGAAGGTTCAGCAGACTTTGTTAATCCATTAGCCTCCAAATGCCGGCTAATTAAACCTTCGGATAGGCCCCGTCAGGCCAGCCCCTGCGCGCCTTGCTGGCGTCCGGTGGCATCTCTGCACGTGGAGTCCCATCATCTCTGCTCGGCTCGCCGGGAATGGATCTTCATTCTCGCCTTCTGTGCTTCCCCAGATCCAGTGCTCGCTGCAGGACGTCGGCTCTGCCCTGGCCACACCGCGCTCCTCGGCCAGGGAGGCTCACTTAAGTAATCTCTCTGTGCTTGGAGGGCCCCGGGAAGGGCTTGGGCCCAAGGGGTTGGGGCTCTGTCCTGGGTGTCACCTGGGTCCCCTGGCAGCCTGGTTGGTCCCTAGACCCCGAGAAGGAAGGACCTCCCGAGCCAGTAGGAGGGGTTTGCAGAGCACCCGGGCAGAAGGGACACGGGAGGTTTCCTTGGTCTGGTGGACCATGGGTCTCATGGCTGTGTCCTTTTGCTTCTCCACCCCTCAGGGCATGCCACATTCGAGGCAGGGCCCATTCTGGAGCTGGAGCAGTGGATCGACAAGTATTCCAGCCAGCTCCCCCCGCTCACGGCTTTTATTCTGCCAGTAGGTGCCAAGTGGTCTCAACCAGGGGGTGGCTGCAGGCCAAGTGTATTCACGGAAACACACAGGCATTGACTGAGTTCTCTCTTTAATTTTTGCCGGTGACAGAAGCTGTCCCCCAGCCTCCCAAGTCCCCTCCAGACCCTCACCAGTCTCTCCCCACCCCTGCCCACTTTGCCTTTGACGGGGGTTGCCCAGCGGGTGCGCCCCTGCAGGGCCTCTGGAAGCAGAACACTGCCCGTTGGGGTGCAGGGCCCTCTGTATCTGTTGGCCCATCTGTCTGCCATGGGCACACCTGTCCCACCCCCTCCCAGATCTCCCCCGCTTCCCCTGCTCCAGCCAACACCCACTTTCTCCTTTCAGTCCGGAGGCAAGAGCAGCTCCGTGCTGCACTTCTGTCGGGCTGTGTGCCGCCGAGCAGAGAGACGGTGAGGGGGCTGAGGGAGAGGGTGGGGGGCCCGGTCAGAGCAGCAGGCAGGCCCAGGGGGGTCGGCTCCGTGCTGTCCAGCCAGCTATCGACAGATCTTCACCTGCCCCTTCACCGTACCAGGTGGACACCAGCCAGACCAGGTCTCTGTCCTCAGAGCCGTACGTTACGGAGGGGAGACAGTGACCTGGGAGCAGACGAATGACAGATGATGTCACCATATCAGGAACAGAGCTTATAGAGAAACGAGGTTACGGGTGAACAGGGCAGGAGGCCAGGAGGCAGCCCTGGTGGGTTTAGCTGGTTATTGATAATTCCACCACTCACGTGGCATGAAAGTCAAAAGGATATTCGGTGACACTCCCCCTCCCCGTACCCTGGCTCTGCATCCCTGGGGGTCAGTGTAAGCGGGGCGGTCGGAGCTGGGCTGAGGGGAGGGGAGGAGCCCACACCTCAGGAGGGTCTCTCCCAGGCACGCTGTGTGAGCCAGGAGTTGAAGGCTTGGGGGGCGGGGTGGGACAGTGTGCAGGGCGAGGGGACAGCAAGGGCACAGGTGCCCCTGCACTGAACGGACACAAAGGAGGCCGAGTGTCTGGATCCAGGGCGAGAGGGTGTGGAGCACAATGAGGCCAGGGGCCGGGCAGAGCCTTGTAGGCGCAGAGGGGTCTGCCTCTGTCCTCAGAGCCACAGGAAGCCATGGATGGGTTTTAGGCCGTGGGGTGGCATGAAGGGACCCTGCTGGCTGCTGGGTAGAGAAGGGCCCAGAGGAGCCCCCGTGGCTGTGGGGGGTCCAGGGGGGAAGCCAGCCACTTCACCGACACCTCTAATGCAGTCAGGGAGAGGAGGGGCCCCAAAAGCTCCTGACAGCCTTTCCGGAGAAACTTCAAAAGAGCTCACTGCAAAGCCTGCATTTGCACCACTCAGAGACCAGCTGCCACCCAGCTTTCCAGAGAAATGGAAGTAAAGCAGCACTTTGATACAATCGGCAGGGCTGTGCTGGGCACTTCCTATTCCTTATTTCGTTGCTGCCTTACGATCGCCTTGGCAGAGAGGGGGTGGCGGCCCCCAGTATACAGGAGTCAGGAAATTGGAGCTCAGAGAGGGGACATCCTGGCCAGGGCGGTCAGCCACCTGGTCCCGAGCAGAGTCCAAACCTGAGCTCTGTCCACAGCCCCACATCGTAAAGGTTTCATCTCTCATGAAAGGCTCTTGGGTCCAAGTGGTTTGCCAAAGAGATCCTGGGTAACAGAGCTCCAGCCTCAAAAGAAAAAAGTCGCCATTTGTACAAAACCGTCCACCTCGACAGCTCATAATAGCCAAAAATTGGAGAAAGCCAAAGGCCCAGCAGTGGGGCTTAGTCCAGTGGAGGATGGGTCCTCAGGGCACGAGACAGGGAGGTGGATACGTGTCTGTGGGATGAAAAAGCCCCTTGGGCAGGGGCCACAAATCCAGAGCCGCGGTTTGGGGGGGAGCACCTCCCAGCAAGGGTTCTGCGGCAGGGGGGACTTGCAGGAGGGGCCGAGCAAGGGCCTGCCACATCAAAGCTGCTCAGCAGACAGCAGTCCACTGTCTGGGACGTCTGCACCCAGACGGGCAAGGAGCTGCTGCGGGCTCTGGAGGTGCTGGTGTGGGACGCAGCCCTGGGGCCCCTGGAGCCATGGTCCCGGGATGTACGTGATAGTGTTTCCTCTCCTTCCAGCGTGGTTCCTCTCGTCCAGATGGGTGAGACGGACGCTAACGTGGCCAAGTTCTTAAACAGGTACTCAGAGGGAATTGGGAGAGTCTCAGGCCTCTGAAAAACTAGGCCCACTGTGGGAAGTAACAATAAGGCAAGGGGCCCCACGCAATCCTTCATTCCTTTCATACCCACACAGGGTCTGCGGCATGCCCGGTGCTGAGCCGGCCACAGGGATGCCGCTGAGAACAAGGCAGACACCGTCCCTGGGGAGGTGAAGGTCTCGTTGGGGAGAGCCTATGATAAAAACAGCGACACAAAACATAAAAACAAAGGGACGGTGTGAAGCAAGGGGCCCACTTTCAGGTTTGAGGGACCGGGGAGCTCAGGCAGGGATCTCTCAGCCCCTCCCCGCAAGGCCCCAAGACCATGTGAACTGAGAAGAGACAGCCTGACCAAGCCAGCTCAGGGCCATCTGAGCCCAGGGCCCCCGCACAGGACCCAGTGAGCTGGGCTGGCCCAGGGAAGGCTCCGCTGGATTCTGTTTCAGCCTGGGCTCAGGTAGTCCCAGTGTGGGCAAGGTCAGGGCCCGGGGGCAGGCTGAGAACCCAGGGGCCTCTGGGAGCTGTCCTGGGTGTCCAGAAAGTGACTTCACAGGCAGGGTCTGGCCCCTCGCTGTGGTCACTCTTCCCACTGGGATGTGACCTGACTAGCTCCATTCTTCCTGGGAGGTGGGTAGGCCCGAAGAGAATGAGGGAGGTTCCATTCATCATCGCAGCAGCGACCTTTGAGGAACATCATAGTTCTATAGTGTGTGGGCCGAGCCAGTTCATCCCCTCAGCAAGGAAGGCGGCACTGCGCAGATGAGAAACAAGTATGTCACCACCCCCCAGGAATGGGGGGTGCCCAGAGCAGAATCTCTTCCACTGCCCCCAACCCCTACTCCCAGAGAGACAGGCAAGTATTAGGAGGAGGGGGACTTGATCCCAGTGGGGGCGTGGGTCAGAAAAGGTTCCAGCAGGACCTGGCATGGAGCGGGCCCCAGACAGTAGGATTGGGCCCGGGAGAGGTGGAGGAGGGTGGCGGTTAGTGCTTGGCATGAAGACAAGGAAAAGTGGGGGACGGTTGAGCGGTGGGCGGCTTCCTGAACTCACTGCAGGCACCCTAAGGGCAGGCTGGGTGTCTCAGTTTGGGGTGTCTCAATCCCACTCACTGGAAGGTACCGAAACCAGTCCAGGGTGGGGCCCAAAGCCATCAGCCCTGTGAGGTAGGGTGGGGGTAGCGGCCTCGTCCAGCAGGAGCCGCCCCAGCCCTGGCGCCGGAGTTCGGAAGCTGGCCTGGAGGGCCATCCATCACGCCCAAGTTGGCTGAGCACCCGCTGTCCTGCCCAGTGCTCCTAGGGCGTGTGATTTATATTTCCTCCTTGAAGGCTAATATGGGAAGGACCCAGTTAGCATTGATCTCTCATTTCAAATCATCCCGTTTACTTCTCTCTGCCCCTCCAGACTCAGCGACTATCTCTTCACGTTAGCCAGATACGTGGCCATGAAAGAGGGGAATCAGGAAAAAATATACAAGAAAAATGACCCGTCGGACTGAGCCCGAGGCCTGTGGAAATAACGCAAAGGCGGAGATCTGTAGACCCCTCGGAGATGAAGAGTTTGTCCTTCCTGTCCTGATTCCTGAAGATCTCAGCCAGGGGGGCTGGACGACACTCCTGCCCGCTCCTCTAGGCTCTCCCGGGTCGTAGAGGAAGCGGGAATGAATGAATTCAGTATTGCAGAAAATAAGGTAAAGTGATTACTGCAAGGAAGAGCCACATAGAAAAAAAATAAAAGTGGGCAAAGCCTGAGCTGGTGCGTGTGTGTGCACACGTGCGTGTGTGCGTTGAGAGAGCCCTTCCACTGCCAGCTCAGGTGGCATAAGCATTTGGAACGGTACCAGAGGCCCTCGGAGATGGAACCTGGATTTAGCTGTGCACAGGGGCTGCAAGTGTCCCGTTTATAAAGGCAGACAGGATTTGGAAGTTTGGTCACCTCTGAGCCACCATCCCCGCCTATGTTGGGGAAGGACAGCCGCAGACACTCGAGGTATGCCGGTGTGTGTGGCAGGAGTGCAGCCCAGAGGGCCACCCCCTCCTGGAGGGGAGCCTTCCTCCCTCGGGGAGCTGAGGGACGAGGGGCAGAGACCCTGGTGAGAGGAACAGCACTGCTCAGAGCAGAACTTCTTTCTCTGCTGCTTTTGGCCTCTGAGATCCATGCCACGGCTGTATTTTATTTCTCTCGTCACCCCTGGCCCCCCCCAACCCCCCCACGAAACAACGCTGCCAGTGCCAGCTGTGTCCTTGGGAAGGGGCTATGTATGCAGGGCAAGGAGGCGGCCCTGAGAGTGTGAAGGCTGCACGCTGCTAATTGCAGGAAATGAGTCCGGAAGGGCAGGCTCTTGCAACTGTCAGGGCCGAGATGCCTGGTGAACTCAGTTCGGCAGTCACTCACTCCCCGAGCCCCTGCTCAGCGCCAGGCACCAGCTCGGCTGGGGGAGCCTGGTCACCCTGGCTGTCCTCCCTCCCAGCGGCTCCGCGAACGCTACAACGGCCAGTCGCGCGCCGACTTCGGCTCTCATCCTACCCCCTGTGCCTGCTAGTTCTGCCGAAGGGACAGGTACATCGCGTCCTGCTGGGACCCTTGGCTCCCAGCAGGCGGCCCTGACCCCGGTCAGCCTGGGAGGCGCGGCGAAACACGACGGGTACGAAGCCCGCGCTGCCTGCGCTGCCTGCACGCTGCTGTCAACGCTCACAAGTGCCAGCCCCCTTGCACGCTAGTGCAGGGTTGGGAAAGAGAGAGAGCGGGCTGCTTTTACTTAAAATTGTGACGCCTCGGGGAGCCTGGCTGGCTCAGTCGGAGGAGTGTGTGATTCTTGATCGCGGGGTCATAAGTTCGAGCCCCACGTTGGGCAGAGAGTACTTAAAAATAAAAATTAAAAACTTGGAATTCTTTGTGGATCATAGGTCTTTTGCATAATTTTGATTTTTAAAAATATTACATGAAAATTGTATTTATCTTGATTCCTGGGGGTTTGGGCACTCCCCTACACTGGCTCCCCTGCCTCCCCGTAGCCCCGCCGGGCTCTTGGGGACACATTTAGTATCCCTGCAGAGAGCAGCTGGTGGGTGGATAGTACATCGGAGACAACCGCACAGAATCATCACGCCAGCCAGCACCAGGGAGGAGTTTAAACCATGTGCCAGGCCCCGATCCTGGGGCACCACAGACATCATTCTCATTCAAAGCTCACAGCAACCCCGAAACAGCCACTCCGTGCAGGGGAGAAAACCGAGGCTCGGGGAAGGCCCTTCCTTGTCTCAGGGAGTCAGCACCAAGGTGTGGGCCCAGGACGGGGCCTTGCAGACTCCCCCCTCCGCTACCCCTTGACAGCCGTTTTAATCACGACCTGGGCCGCCGAGAACAATGTCAGACACTAATAGATTCTGCTGTCTCATTTCTCAACCTGGTTTCCCTTAACTGATATCTCCTGCTATTGTTAATGTGCATTTCTCACCGGGTAATTTTCTCAGCCCGAACTTGTAACACATCCCAATGACAAACGTCCCGGTTCCGAATCCCCCATCAGCTGCAATGTCACCCTTGCCTCCTCCCCGACACCTTCCTCCGACAGCCCATCCAGTTTTATGATCGCTCTCTCCCAGTTATCACTACTGAACCTTTAAGAATCCAGACGCACTTCAAGTTTAATTGAATAAAATTCCTTGTATAATAAATTCCGCATGAATGCTACATAAATCAGTACCTGGAAGGATTTGTGGCTCATCCCTCCCTCCCTTCGCCCGGGCGCGGCAGTCCCCCGGGCAATACTGGACCCAGGCTGGCCCAGTCTTGCTTACTGAGAGGACTCACCTTTGTAGCCCGACTAGGTGTGCAATCTCCTTCTCTGGGAGCCCCTCGTGGAAGGCCATGCTTGAGCCCGAGCAGAGGCAGAGGACAGCCAGGTTGGGGACACCTGAGGCCTTGGGGATGTCCCTTGTGTTCTCTCCCACTCCACAGAATCAGACACTTGAGACACTGCTGACGGAGGCTACGTGCACACTCTCCCGAGACAGATGTACACACGCGTGTTCACAGGACGCATACGATTTCAGGAAGTCCACGGAAGCTCCAAGTAAGAATCCCCACTTTAACCACTGCAGCCCGCTCTTGAGCCAACCCGACTCTCAGGCTGCCTGCTCCAGCAGCCGCTTCTGGAGTTCACAGAACCCCAGCCTCGCAGCGTAAGCAGCAGCACTGGGGGCTGGCCGGGGAGGCCACTGGATGGCCTCTGATGCTCGAGACCGTGGAGGGCAGTGAACAGCAGTCAGACACACAGCTGGGCATCGGCCTAGGCAGACTCAGGTTCAAAACCAGCTCTGAAACTTCCTAGCTGGATTCATGATTCTGGGCGGGTCACTCCATCTTTCTCAGGCTTACTTCTTCATCTGTGAAATAGGAAGGACAATAATATCTACCCTGTAGATAGAGGCCACTAAGAGAGTTCAATAAGGCAGTATTATAAGGGCTTAGGGGCACCTGGGTGGCTCAGGCGGTTATGCGTCTGACTCTTGGTTTTGGCTCAGGTCATGATCTCAGGGTCGTGAGACTGAGCCCTATGCTGGGCTCCGTGCTCAGTGTGGAGACTGCTTGAGATTCTCTTTCCCTCTGCCCCTACCCGCCCCACCCCCAAGCTCTCTCTTTTTCTAAAATAATCTCTTTTTTTTTAAGGACTTAGCACGGCCCCCAGCAAGCCATTGTTTTGTTTTGAAGATTGATTTATTTATCTGAGAGAGAGAGAGAGAGAGCCCGCGAGCACGAGTGGGAGGGGTGGAGAGAGAGGAAAGAGAATCCTCAACCAGACTCCAAGCTGAGTGCGGAGCCCAATGTGGGGTTTGATCTCACGACCCTGAAATCTCCATCTGAGCCTAAATCAGGAGTCGGACGCTCAAGTGACTGAGCCACCCAGGCGCCCCAAGTTAACTGTTTTTACAGTCGTTAGGACAACTTGAATTCAAGTTCCAGCCCTGCCGCTTCCTGGCTGAGCCACCTCCAGTAAATTGTTTGACCTTGCTGAGCCTCTATCTTTATCTTTTATGACTGGGGCTGATGATTCAGCTTCCAAGGGTTCGGGGAATAAGCCCACAGGTTTGGCACATGGGAGCAGCTCAAGAAAAAAAAATGTAGCTATTGTTGAGTTATGTCTTCTCCTTTTCAAAGCACTTTCAAGTAGCTCAGGCCTGGGTGAAGCTCAGGAGACCACTAAGCAGTGCCCCCCGTTGGTCTGGACTTGCCGAGGCTGGGGGACACAGGTGGCCTCAGGGGGGGCGGACTGGTCCCAGTTAGACCAGGGGCCCTGGCTCCAGGGACACCATGCCCAAATACTCAGTGACAGAGCAATGAGAGCTGGAAGGGATATCAGAGATCACTGCTCCCATTTTACAGATGGGAAAACTAAGGCCAAGAGAGAATTTAGAAGTAAATATTAATAATGACCACAAATCGAGTAGTGATTGTGTCTAGGCATCTTGCTAAGCACCTTACATGCAATAGTTCACTTAATTCTTCCAAGAGCCCACGAAGGTGGTACTGTTAACATCACTGTCATCTCCAAAGTACAGGTGAAAAACCAGCCCGGCTCGGACAAATGGCTTTCTCAAGGTCACACGGCTCTAGGAGGTGGAGCTAAGCTTGATATCAGGGCCCTACGCCCTTCAACGCCACAACTAACATTTACTCAACACTCAGCTACTTGCTCAGGTGTACGCTGATGTGTCTTCTTTCTCAGAACCCACTGACGTCTGTGCATGTATTCTCCCCATTTCACGGGTAAGGACAATGAGGCCCGGAGAGGTGAGGTCGCTTGCCCAGAATCACACAGGATCTGCTGGGGTGATGTGATGGTTATGCCGATATCCTAATAAATGGCTGACATTTATTGAGCTTTTCTTGAGCAATATGAGGAATACTCTATTGAGCAATAGGAGAGCAACTTGCGTGTGCATTTAGCACGCACTCCCCCCCCCCCACGGCCCCTCAGGTAGATACCAGCTTTGTTCCAGATACAGACACAGAAACTGAGGCACAGGGAGAGAGCACTTTCCGGTAGGATGCAGCAAGTAAGAGGCCAAACTTGGATTTGAACTTGGATCTGTCTACCTCTAGCATGCTCTTACCTCTCCACAGTGACTCACGCTGCCTGAGGTCTCCCTGTGGGCAGCAGTGGAGCTGGGACAAGAACCCCAGTATTCAGATTCCCGTGGGGAGGCCATCTTGGGACAGTGGTGATGAGGCCGCGATTGACAGTGAGGAAGGGGAGGGGAGGAGAAGAGGGTATCGTAAACCCTGGGGGAGGGGACCCTACTGCCCCAGCTACAGGCGACATCTCTGGGGAAGGGTGAGAAGCAGGCAGCAGTTTGGGGGGCGGGGGGCTTAGGGCAAAGGCAGCCTGGAGAAATGATTGAATAAATGGCAGAAAGGCATCCAGCTGACTCAGGACCTGGGGTGGCAGGGTGACCTGTCCCCCACCAGATGCTCCCAAGGCACAGACCCTTCGGCCCCCACTGCCGGCCATCTGTAGTGCCCACACCGTTCCCCCAGCAAGCAGGGCCTTTATTCACCATCACCTTGGAAGGGTCGAGCAGACATATGTTGCTAAGGGTCGTTTATTCTTGTTTATAAAATTTATGGCTTCACCTCGATTACACACTGTCAAATCGGGAAGGATTGGCCCCAAAGTCTCTTGCCGCATGACTGCCTCAGACGTGTGTACATCTGTTAACTCCGTAGGAGCTGTAGAGGAAAATAAGGTTGATGATAGCTCAAAAGCTCGCCGTCCCGTCACAAGGTGTGGGCAGCCCGCCTCGAGAAAAGGCATCGGGGTGCATACACGGAAAAGAGGGGGGTCAGGGTCTGCGGGTGGCCACGCCAGGTGGCACCAGGACCCTGCCCCCTCCTGGCCACAGACTCTCTCGGGCCGGCTTCAGGTTGCCGGGTGGGAGAGCAAGAACTTGATTCTGAGGACCCTCAGGAGTCCGGCCGCAGGACCCAGCAGCTGGAGAGAGTTCTGAGCCTGTGGCTCTCCACCCGCAGGCATCAGTGGGGACAGAGAAGCGGGGACTCTCCACTGCTGGTGGGGGGGAATCAGAGCTAGGTACGACCTTGCAGGAGGGCAATTTGGCAGTGTATACGGAAGTCCTAGAAATGTGCGTCCGTAGGGCCGGCGATTCCGTGTCTGAGAATTTCTCCAAAGGAAACAGATATGTTGCTGGAGCCAGCAGGATTTTTTTTCACAGCAGAGCTGCTCATTACAGTGAAAAACTGGAAGCCGTGCCCAAAAATAGGGAGCTAATTGTCAAATAAGGAAAATACTGAACAATAAGGGGCTCTAAGAAACACAAAACTCCTGAAATGGACGGTGTCTATATATTTATTACTATAGAAAAATGTTCACCATCTTTTAAGTGGAAAAAAAAAAAAAAAAACCCAACCAAACCCAAGTTATACAACAGTATAGTACTGAACGGCCTAATTCCTGAAAAAGAAATAGGTGTGTGGATACACACCAGGAAAAAAATATGCAAGGCTCTGTTCCAGGTGTTAATAATGCCTCTAAGTCATGGGATTATGGGTGGTTTTAAATTTCACTTCTGTTTGTCTGGATTTTCCAACTTTTTTTCTTCTTTTTTAAACAATGTACTTGGGTTGGATTTGACAGAGGCTTACTTGTATAATAAACATGAGTGCAAAAGACAGAAGAAACTAGTAATTGTTTGCCATGCCTGTCGTAAATCATCTGCCTCTCCTGGGATGTTTGGAGTCAGGGGAGGCTGCCCTCTGGTAGCCAAAGCCACAGGGCCCCTCCAAAGTCTAGAAGGCTGGAGAATATGCGCCTGGTCGTTCTGTCGGAGCCAGCTGGCTGCGTGGAGCGCAGCTCCCGTGTGGTCTGAATGTGGATGCTTGGCTTCCAGTCTAAGGCAACAGAGGAGGGAAGAAAGCTGATCACGGCCCCACGGAGGACTGCCCCCGGAGGGTAATCACGCCCACTTGTCACAGGATGCTGGGGATGTTGGCATCCTTCTTTCTCCTCTGTTCGTTGCTGCATCTTTAGCTTGTATGGGCTTTGAGAGTAGACAAAGGACGTTCCCAGTGATTACCTTATATGGATTTTCACCGTGGATTATCGCCCTACCTTCACCTGGACAAACTGGCACCCCGGCGGGTAGCGTGAGGAGTCCAATGTGCCACAGTCAGCAACGGGCAAAACCACTCACCCCAGGCCTTCTGCGTCAAATCCAGCTTCCTTTCCTGATTATGTTCTTCGGAGACAGTGGAAGAGCTGATCCCGGGGGTGGGAAGGAAGTGCCAATGCCAGGTGATTGGTAGGGGCTACCTGGAAGGCTGTGTTGAGGAGCCTGAGGCTGGGTCCAGATTCAGCAGAAGGTGTTGGTAATCCATTAGTGATGCCTCACATGGTTTCCAATGGAGGTAGTGGAACAAAAGGTGTGCATTTGACACTTCTGGTTCCTAGGCCAACGCCCTCACAGATTTCAGAGTGCGGACTTCAGAGGCACGCATGGTCTCAGAGTGGTCAGACTGTCCCTCCAAGCCGGCCCTAAAAGTGGCTCTCTCGACCCTGCCATTCCCCAAGAGAGTGAACTGGCAGGACAGATTTCTCAGAGCTTTGAGGTGACACATCAGAGTCATAGATCTTCGAGAACCACATGCTTATAAATCTGACTAATTGATGAGTCAGCCCTGATGAGCTCGCCACCATAATTCAGAATCTGTAATTACATTTCACATTAAAGCATGCAAAGTGAAGATTACAACCAGTGAGAAAGAGTGTGACACCTCCCATCCGCCAGCCGACCCCCAAGCTCTGCCACAATCGTCCCTCCCCGCCCCCTCCTGTCAGCAGGCAGGTGTCCGGGAAGCCATATCCCTTTGGCTGTTTCTTCTCTCAGTTCCCTGTGGGGCTGCTTCCCGCTGTGCTAGGCACCAGGTCCAGCTCCCCTCCCTGCAGTGCTGCATTTAGTGGAGGCAAACTGTTTCTTTAGGGGGACGATTTTGAGGTCACAGTTTACAACGCCCTCCCGCTGAAGACCCCGAAGAGTGTACCTGTAGCTGAACAACGTCGGAGTGTCTTGTTGCAGTGAGAGAGCACACGCGCCCTGGGGAAACGTGGGGTGTTTCAGGAGGACTTCTTCAGCACGTGTTGGACACTTCGGGGGTCGTTCAAGGAAGGAGGGGCAGTTCTGTAGTTAGGTACCTTAATAAATCTTATATAGAAGGAAAGAAGGAATGCTGTTAAAGCTGTAGGGGTGCCCAGCTGGCTCAGTGGGTAGAGCACACAACTCTTGATCTCAGGGTTGGGAGTTCACAACCCACACTGGGTGTAGAGACTACTGAAAAAAAAATCTAAAAAAGAAGAAAAATCTGAACTCAACTTAAAAGAACAAAGCTATAACAGGAAATGCTGGAGGGTCAGCAGGCATAGCCCCCAACCTCAAGGACCTGGCTTGGTGACCCGCCTTGCACATGCGTGTCCCCACCCCCCACACCCAGGGCGTGAGCAAGTATTTGGTCTGGGAAGTAAACTGAGTGCTCATTATATGCCAGGTGTGGGGCATGCCTGACCTCATGTGACCTCAACCCTACGTGGGAAGAATTATTATCCTCATTTTGCAGGCTTGCGAAGGTTTGGTGACTTGCCCAGGTCACGGTAAGGATGTGGCCGGCACCAGATATGAAGTCAAATCTACTTCCAGAACCCGAATCCTTGCCACCGCCCTGGGCACCAGAGCAGGCTTTTGAAGTCCTGAAAATGGCAGGAGCCCTCTTGTGGGTATTTGCTATGTTTGGGGACCCCTCATCCAGTCCCTCTTCTCTTCATAGCCATGCCTCGATTTCCTTTTGGGGATTTACTTTTCCCAATGGAATACAATTTCCATTGGGGGGGGTGTCTCTGTCTTGTTTTCGACACAGCAGAAATGATCTTATGGGTTTCCTACTGGTGTCTGTCTCTCCCAAAGTCGACTGCATCCTAGTGCTTAGTTAGTGTTTGGCACACAGCAAGTGCCTGACAACATTTACTGAATGGATAAACGAAAGAATGACATCAGTGCCTTCTTCCATCTTTTCTCTTTCCCTGAAGATTGGCATGATCTGAACAAGGGTGGGTTCCTGTTCGGCCGAGCCATTCCTGCCAAGTCCCGAGGAGGCTCTGCTGCGGTCTGTTCTCTAAGACTCTGAGCCGCCCTGCCTCCCGCTCTGGCTCACCTCTGGTTCTCCCATCCTCAAAACCTGCCAATAAATCCCTTCTTGGTCTCCATAAGGCAGAACCCTAGCTGATGGAAACCACTCCCGTGGTGGCTGGAGGTGGGTAGTTTCCCACTTGCCAGTTTCACAGTGTGAACCTGCCGGGATAAGCCACCCAGCTTATTCACCAGGGGCCCGTTTCAGCCAACCCAGAAGGAAGACCAAGGAACTCTGGCCATTGCTGTGGAAGCCGTGGCAAGTTCACCGTCATTATTAAGATGGTTCGAGGGCTGAGGGGCAAGGCCTTCCTAGAAAAGACACCACTGTCCCAAATGGATCATGCTCCCAGATGCACGAAGGAGTTGCTCTGGGCATTGACCTTGTCCCCTCTGGGTCTCCGGCTCACCTGGTGAGGAGAGGGGCTCAGCTTGTTGGGATCAGAGCGATGAGCTAAGGAAGTGGTGCGGGTGGGTCCTGAAACTCCTGCAGCTGCCTCTGGTTGGGGAACTTGGGTGGGGGAGGGAGAGGCAGCGTAGCGGCAGAGCAGGTCCCCTTTCTCTCAGGTACACTTCCAATCCAACCTGGCCTCTTACCTCTGTTGCTGGGGACGGCGCTGCTCCGGAGATTGTCACCTCTCCCGGTTTTGCCAGGACTTGGGGAGACGAGAGCTCTGGGCTCCTCAGCAAGTCCTTAAAAATGTTATAGGGCCTTATCTGCAAAGCAGGTGCAATTCTGTTTCCAGCAGTCCCCTCAAGGCAAGATGGGACGGGAATGAACACCAGATGCAGAAAGGGACAGAACAGCTCAGGGCTTTGCTCAATCTTGATCCCATTGTCCAGAAGGCTCTCCCACTCCTCTTTGCCTGCTCAAAATTTGGTCAGGGCTTTGGAGTGCGCGGCAAAGCAGGGTTCGAATCTTGGCTCTGCCACTGACAGACTCTAGGGCCTTGGTCGAGGGTCTTGTCGTCTCTGAATCTCAGCTTGCCTAGCTGTGAAGTGGGCATCCTAACAGTGTGGCACTGGGGGCAGTGATCATACTATGTGCTCAGGCATCTCTTTCTTGGGTTAGCTTTGCCTCTTCCGCCAACCTGATAGCAAGCTCTGTAGGACAGGGGTGTCCGCATTCTTCCTGGCTGTGCCTCCAGCACCTGGCGCAGCCTTGTGTCTATTTTTGGATGAAAAGAGGCAAGCCTGAGCTCCCTGGCAGTCTGGCTACCTGGGCTGGCTCCTGGCTGGGACACCCAACTGCTGGGTCCATTGAGCATCATCTGTGATGGGGACGAGGCCATCTGGGTTGCACGGCACACCCTCACTGCCCCACACGGGGTGATGCTCCCTTGCTGGCACAGAGTCCCTAGACAAAGCGTCACTGTCACATGCCGCCCCCCACCCGTCTCTTTGCCTTCAACTTCAGGCTCCCCTCCCCCTGCTTGGGGGCCCCTCTCCCACAGCCCCCTCAGTCTCTGCTTGCACCCAATGACTTCTAACCCTCCCCAGCTCTCCCACACTATCGCTCCCAGCGCACGGGATGTCCAGCAGATTGTTCTCTGCGGAGGCCAAGCTAGTGGAGGTAGAAGGGGGCCCTCTGTCATCACAGGGACCCAGGGCTGAATCCTACCTCGGGTGCTTTCTAGCTGTGTGGTCTCATGCCAGTGAATCCACCTCTCTGAACTTCCACAGCCTCATCCGCAGAATGGACTACCCAGGGTCCCAGGGTGGACAACTTGCGAAGGACCGGGGGACGACCACTAGTTGTAGGATGCCCTTGTTCCTACCGTCAGTGAGAGATGGGATGTGTCTCCCGCTACTCACCACCTCACCTTTGGTCTGGCGGCTTCCTCCGTCCCAAATCCCTCCCTTCTTGCCTCCAAAGTGCAAACCCTCTTTCTAGGTGAAAACAAAGGAACGCATCCTTTATGGCCCCCTTCTCCCTAAACACAGATGACCCCTCTTTTGACTCGGAATCACTACTTGTCCCAATACGATGGAGACACAGTTTAGGCTGTGACTCACACCCGTTTTTCAGATGAAACAGCGAGGCTGGGAGAGGTGGTCAAAGCTCCTGCAGCCAGTGAGAGGCGGGGCTGAGCTTGGCGCCCAGGTCTGTGTGACCCCACCGCCCCAAGCTGCCTGTGAGGTAACCAGGAGGGTTCTTAGTATGAGAGGTGATTTTACTGATGAGAAAAGAAGATTTGGGGAGTTGGAAACTTGTCCAGAGTCACTCACCTGACCTGAACCAGATTTTGATGCACAGTTCAGGGTCTTACCCTACCTGCCTGAACGCTGGGCCCTGGTGGACTCCTGAGTGTGGTGTGCGGGACCACGCCAAGCCGTCAAGAATCCAGGACCTGGGCGCCCCCAGACCTGCTGCATCGGGATCACCCCGGTGACTTGTGGGCATGTGGACTTTTGGGAAGCTCGGATTTTGATTTCCTCTGCAGGCATCTTTGGGGTCAGAGCAGCGGGTCACATCTTCCGCGGGGTGTCTCCTGGTGTCACTGGGTTTTCTGTCTGGCTGTCTTGGTGGAGGGTCTGGAAAATGACACAGATCTCATCCCGGTCTTCCCAAGTTTCTGAGTCTCCCTATGGCTCAGAGACCACCCGACTGCCATGGGCTGGGAAAACTAAGAAGGGAAGGTGGCTGCTGGTTCCAGATTGTGGGGAGAGGCTGGGCCGAAGTGTGTGCTGGGAGCTCAGGACATGGCGAGGGCTCAGGCAGAGGAGGCAAAAACCCGAGGCAAAGGTGAAGCCCAGCAGACGCTCCTTGGGATGTCCTAATACCTGTGGATGCCTCCTTGCAAGGAGTCTGAAGGACAAAGATAATTCCAGAGAGAACGTGAGTTAGGTCTCCGGAATAAAATAATGGCGACAGACCAGCCACGAATCACCATCCACAGAGGGCCTGGCACAGGATGGGGCTCTTCAGGCCACACTGCATGCTGGCTGCTGCCACCCCTGTTGTATGGAAGAGGGAGGTACAGCCCAGAGATGCCAGGGGCCGTCCCCAGCCTCGTGGCCAGTGAGCCCTGAGAGCTCAGGCTCCAGAGTCAGTCGTGACGCAAGCACGAGCTTGTAAAAACTATTACTTCTCATGATGCTTATAATGAGCAAATGACTTCATCCTGACTCTGAAGACCGGAGAGACCCGCGGATCCCGACTGGGCCTCCGTGAGTGGGAGTGTGGGAGTGTGAGGTGGCTGGAGGCCATGCAAGCCTGGAAACGCCTCGGCCGATTCCCCACAGGCAGCGTGGAGGAGGAATGTGGCTCCCCGCCATTCTGCAGAAGTTCCACTGGGAGACCGCGGACGAGACTTGGCCATAGGATTTCTCACTGCCCTGCCGTGACTGTCAGCAGCAGAAGCTACTAGAAGTTGGGCCAGGGCCTGATGGACAGGCCACAGGCAGCTCTGTTTTCTTCTAGTGCAGGCTGAGCAAATGGAGGCGGAGGTCTAACGTCTGATGCTGACTTGGTGCCAGGAACTGAGTGTGGTGCAGGCCACATGTTGCTTCACACAATCCCCCGCCCCCTGAAGTGGGCACCGAGATTCTCAGGAGGCACAGGCTGATCCCGGCACCGAGCCAGGGAAGGTTCACATGCGTCTCTGTGGTCCTGAGCCCTCGCTCGGCTTCCTGAAAAAGTGCACCACACGAACCACGGTTCTTCAGCTGCTCCTATCGACCTTACTTTCCAGGAAGTAAGTCTGAGGTCTAAGTGAGGCCTGGATCCACAGATGAACCAACCTTAGAGATAACAGGTCTGTCCACAACCCCGCCACACACCGTTAGCAGCAATGACCTCTGCTAAGTCAACAGGACAAAGACAGGCTGATGGCTTTGCCGCAGTCAGAAACACGGGGGAGAGCAGTTCCGCCTCAGTATCCTTAGGCACTTGTAAGTTCTGTCAGTGTACTAAAATTGTCTTCATTTAAATAAATTTTTAAAAAACCCACTTGTTTTTCCTAGTTTTAAGAACTTTCTCTTTGCCGTGATAACATGTAGAGGCCAAAATGTCACAGAACGAGGCTTTGGATTTTTAGGTAGGAGTGTCTCACTGGATGCTACCGACGTTATCTGGGGAGGTGGGTTCTTCTCCTTCGGCGGTATAAATGCTCCACGTGAGAAAACCCGGCACACACCAGTTCCTCTTGGGTGCCCAGGCATTCTACCATAAAAGGGCCATCAGGCTTTCAAGGCTTCTGTCCTGAGTCCCTGGATTTCAACGGGGCAGCCTCCTGCTCTGACCCTCCCGGGGCTCCAGGCCAGAGGAGGCCGCAGCCGCCGCAGACGAGGGGAAAAGCCAGCTGAGGAGCTGGAAAACCAGGCCGGTTTGAGATGGGTTTTCTGCTGAGCGTGAACGTGGGCGGAACAGAATGACACAGGGCTGTGTGTCCTGCAGGTACAGTCCTCAGGGAGTAAAGCCGCGCACACGTAGCTGTAAAATTTGCCTTCAGATGCTGTGAGTTACGTGGATGGTTTTCAATGAACACACACCTGCGCTTGTATGTTTCTGTGTAAAACACGTAATCCGGCGTGATGGCTGCCTCGGGAACGTGGGGGAGAGGGACCAGGGCCTGGGTGGTGCTGAAGGTGAGCTGAGCTTTATCCGAAATGTGCTGCCTCTCAAAACGGAACCGGCAGCAGACGGAACACTGGCAACCGCTACTAACGCTGCGTCACCGGTGAGACTCGGGTGTCGTGTTTTCCTCTCAGTCGTCTTTCCACTGCAGGAGCGTGCGTGCCCTTTAAGCTCCAGGCGCCCCCTCGGGAGCTACCCAGGCACGTGGTCCTAAAGCGCTCCTTCCTCCGATAAAAAGCAGAACACAGCCATCACGTGAAGTACAAATTTAATAAAGCCTTTGATCACGTTTTAATCCCTAGGTTATCTATGAAACCAAAAAAGCCCCCACAACTTTTTAGAGCCATCAAGAGCCACTGAGGTGTCAAGGAACACCAGCCATGTAAGTACAGACTCAGTGTTTTCAATAGTGCAACATTTCCAACTATTAAAGAGAACAATTTAAATGAAATTACAAACCACCCCTCCTCGTCAAAAGAACAAATAAAGTTGGTGTCGGTGCTTAGAAACCACTCTCTCCCCAACCCCGCACCGGCGGATTCTCAGATAATCAGAGTCAAGATGGGATCGAACGTCTCTGTGCGGGCGGACAGTCATTTGGGCCCCGGCATCAATGCACAAACCTGCTCCGCGTACACACACGCACACGCGCGCACACACGCACACACACGTTCAGAGGAAGTCTTCAAAGGAGTCGGGTATTTAAAGTGACAAATCCATAGAATCAGAGTTTACTAACACATCTTAAACAATAATAAATTCCTGTCTGTCTTTAAATTCCTTGCTATCTTTCCATCAAAGTAAAGCACAAACTCTTTTCCAGAGAAGCCCAGGGGCTCTAACGGAGCGAGGCTTGGGCCCGGGCAGGACACGGCACCTAGCTGCAACCCTCTGAGGCAGGCCACGGAGACAAGTCTTGCCCACTTAGCCGCCAACACGAAGGTTTTTGCCAGAAGGTGCTCTGCTGACTCGGTAGAAAGCTGCAAGCCCCCAGCCGGCTGCACAGGGTAGAGGAAGGACCAGGCACTCCTGGCTTCGATCTTGGTGGTGGGGATGCATATGGAGCTTGACGAGGGGGGCGAGGGTGGATGGCTGTCAACAGACCATGGACACGCCTTTGTCTCAATTCCCTGGATCTAGAATAAAGTTCTCATGATAAGCAGGAAGAATGAGGGCAGAGGAGCACACTGGGTTGGAAGAGAAAACGAAGTAAAAAAAATAAAAACCAAAAAAACCCAACCCAGAGTTTCCTCAGCCTTGGGAGCTTCCATCAGTGCGAAGGGCTCCCAGTTCCCCGTGCTGAGGCAAGTTTCTTGGGATTTTACCATCAACGGGTGGAAGCCACGGCCCCAACAGGCTGGGTAACTCGGCTAGTGTTTGCTCCTTACTAGACAACAAGGAGGCAAACAAGCAGTGGGAAGGCAGCTGCCCCCTTAGGGATCAGCAGGCTTTGGGGAACAGCCAGCACCCTCTGGAAACGGAGCTGCTCTTAAGGGCCAACAGGATTTTTCTCCCAAAGCCAGGATGACAATGTGAACGCATGAGACGGGATCAAGCCAGTGGGGGTGTCCTGGTTGCTCGGCCGGCTGGGGCCTCAGAGCATCCGAGGCGAGACTGGGGGAGGGGCACTGCTGCCATGTGGAATGCATGGTTTCAAGGTGGGGGCAGCACCCCGAACTTGCTGGGCAGGCACCTCTGCTTCCCTGGGGAGCAAGTGGACCTGGCTGACTGCAGAGAGGCCGCTGTGGACGGGGTGGAGGCAGAGACTTTGTTGAGTGCATAGAGGCTTGGCAAGGCCTTACCTGAGTAAAGAGTTTTCAGAAACGGAAGGAGAGCATCTCACCTGTAGTGGGCTTTGTGCAGTCAGGACCGTATTGTGAAAACCGCTCTGGCCTCTTGGAGTTCCTGGGACTTATTCATGCACAGCTCACTCAGAAAGTTAAGGAAAGAAAAGACTCACCAAAATCCCAAACTATCAAAAGGAGAAGGCCCTCTGTGATCACAGGCCTGGGCTTCAAGCCCTGGAAAGTAGGAGAAAAGGACCAGCGCTGGCAGAACCTGGAGGTTTATTCTCAACACCCTTCCCATCAGTGTCACCTGGAGAATGCTATGGAGTTGTCATGTGTGTCCCAAGTAGTTGAGGCCACAGGGGAGTCTCATGGCTATAGAGAGTGAGAGGTCACCCGGCTTGTCGGTCACCCGCTCCTAAGGCGAGCCTGCCCCCTGGAGCTGGAGGTCCCTGGGACCCCAGGAGTGGGCCAGGGCAGGTGGCGGGAGCGGGAGCTAGGAGAGCTCGAAGCCCGTGTTCATGCTGATGGCGTAGCGCAGCTTCTCCCGGAGGACGCTCTTCTTGCTGTAGTTGGGCAGCTTGAGCAGGTTGAAGCAGGTGGAGGAGGTGGGCAGACGGCCACCCGGCTCCCGCTTGCGGATGGTGAAGAAGCCCCGGAGGACACTGCCCAGGGTGTCCCCCGTGTCCTGAAAGCACACACCAAGCCTTGGTTGAGAGGCACCCAGCGAGGAAGCCTGGTGGGTGCCAGAGCGGGCGACCCAGGAGAGGACCTGGCTAGCCCTCAGGACTGAGCAGCACGGCCACGCCGGTGAGACTGCACTGCTGCCCGAGGCCAGCCCCCGAATGGGTGACACCCGGCCCCGAGTGCTGAGAGCACAGGAGCAGCCCCGGCGGCCAGGTCCTGCATGGGGACTCCTGTGTTAGGTAAGCGCTCAGAAAGGGGGCCTTCTGGTTAACTGCCAGTTATTGGTTAAGCAATTTTCAAAGAGCCAGATTACTGTAAACATACTTTAGGTACAAAAACATGTCTAAATGCAGCCTCCCATCTCCTCCCACCAGCACGTGGTAACATGGGGCAGCCTTCCTTAAGTAAGGGGACTGAGGGTCGACTAGTGTCATGGGGATGTGGAGGCCAGACTGCAGAGGCATCTACGCTCAGAGGCCGCTGGGTTTGTGCAGGCGGGGGAGAGGGGCTGAGACACTGAACAATGGCTACTATTCGAGCACCCCTTCCACACAGTGTGATAACCCGAGGCGTTTGTTCTCCCTTACAGATGAGGAAAAGAAGCGGCTTGCCAGACATGGAGGGCCAGCACACAAGTGCCTGCCCCATTCCTAAGCCGGTGTCCTCACCCACCCCCCACACCGCCTCTCAGACCCGGAGTCCCGGCCAGGCCACAGCTACTAAAACCACCGCAGATACCCTTCCTGAGGGAGTAAAGAGACAGGGAGCTCCGAGAGAGCTGAGGCCCCACAGCAGCCCGAGTCTGAGGCTGCTCTCCGGGCTGGAGGGCTGTGGAACCTTCTCACCTGGCTCCCAGGAGCTGTGCTGCCTGCCCCGCGGACACAGAGCGCGTGAAGGCTCCACCCAACGGGCACAGCAAACCCCACAAGAGCGGCCGCCTCTCCCCCCACTGCGGTACCTGGTCATCTGACACTTCGACACAGCGGATGGAGAAGGGAGGCTTGAGGTAGGCGAATCCCAGGAGCGGGGGCCTGGAGCAGCTGGTCACGAACTGCAACACAAAGCAGGTTGAGGGGACAGAGTGGGGCTCTCGTTCCCTCAGCAACAGGCCCCGGGCAGGCGAGCTGCTCTTGTTTGCTTTCTCCAGTCACAGTATGGCAGGACAGTGACAGACCGTGCATTTGGCCCAAGAACTGGTACACGTCTCACATCTCTCTAAAGGGTGCTGCTCTCGAAGGTTCAAACACATGAAAGGCACACCAGTGGATGGGACCAGTCGCTTGTACGCATCAACCCAGGAGCTGGTGGAGAATGTGCAGCTGAAGAGCTCGGGAACACCACAAACCCCCCACCACAGGACTGATCTCAGTGGGACTGGCACGCGGGCCCTTGCGTAGAGAGACACCGCGCATGGGAACACTGGGCAGAGAGAGAGGGTGATGCCCCCTAAGCATGGCACGGAAGAGGGCCCCCCTCCCCTCGCACCTGGCTTTCTGCTCGGCTTCCTAGCCAGCCAGGGGAAGGTGTGCACGGGCACTGGGTCACAGAGCAGTCTCTGGGAGCTTGGCTCCCGGAGGCCCCTCTCTGACAGACAAGTCTGCCCGCGGCATGCAGACAACAATCAGGCGTCCAGTGCCAGCAAGGCTGAGGGGCACACCAACGCCCAGACACTGGGAATGGGGCCTCTGGGCAGCCAGCTGTGCTCCCTTGTTACGCTCCTGGGACTCCTTGCATCATCCAGATGGTAGCACCTGTGTTATTTCCCCATACGTGCCAGCTCGTGCCTGCACAGAGGAATCGGACCGACTCAGAAATCCAAGTGATAAACCTGCAGAGGCAAGTCCTAAGAAACCATTCGCTTTCAGTACTGAACATCAGCTAAAAACGCTCTCCCTTCTCCAGGGGATGTACGGGCCTGCTACTTACAACACCAAGCTGTGCTTCAAAAGTCCACGGCAAGCTGAGTGTGTGTGTCTTAATATAAATATTACCACTGAAACAGTGTTCTAAATGGCTGTGAGATTCCTGAGGGCATCCAAAGAGTTTTTGTGTGGCACATTTCAAAAAGCCGTTTTTACACCAAGTATCAATGTTACTACCCAGTAGTTTATTTTCCACCAACCAAAACATAGCAGCAGTGCCTATTAAGAAAGCAGGGCTGAGCACTGTGCTGAGCACTTTGGGGCCTGGCCTCGCCTAATCGCTCCTCTAGGAAGCTGTGTGATTCGCTCCGTTTTAAGGATGATGAGACAGACCCAGAAGGGCCCGTGCCTATCCCAATTCAGGCAGCTCAGACCTGCTGTGCGCTGCAAGACGGGGCTGGTCAATGGATGGAGTGCTGCTTTGATCCCCCTGGGATGGGAGGAGGAGGAAGAGAGGGCACAGGAAGCTGCCATCTGCTAGCGTCACAGCTAAAGAAAGCGCAGTCAGGCCCACTCCTGTACAACAGTTGTGTCTCCCACCGACCCTGGGGCCTGTCTGCAGGAACTGCAGGTCTGGAGAGCGGCTATCCAGAGACATAAACATGCCCGCTGTGTAGGACAGACTGCACACAGGAGATACTGGCTCTCTCCAGTGTCTTTCTAGGAGAGGCAGGGGGAGTGGTTTTACGGGTCGCCAGGGAGGGTTTTGCCTGTAAGAGGCGCTGCTGGAAAAATGGAATTGGTTCTCTTAAGAATTTCTGTAATTGGGGCGCCTGGGTGGCTCAGTCGTTAAGCGTCTGCCTTCGGCTCAGGGCCTGATCCCAGAGTCCTGGGATCGAGCCCCACGTCGGGCTCCCTGCTCTGCTGGGAGCCTGCTTCTTCCTCTCCCACTCCCCCTGCTTGTGTTCCCTCTCTCGTTGGCTTTTTTGTCAAATAAATAAATAAAATCTTAAAAAAAAAAATAATAATTTCTGGGATCATGTCTACCTGCCTACGCCAAGTCCTTCAAAACCTGTAGGGATGACCTGGGCATTTCTGCATCTAGGAGTGGGGGCCTCCTTGATGGGAATGAACTCTCCTTAGAATGACAAACCAAGGAGAAAGAAAACCCGTTGTCATTTCAACTGGTGGTGATACTGTTCATGTTACCTCAACAACTGAGGTCACTGGAGACCATTCTAGAAGCCCAAATGTCTAAAGGAAAATATTTCAAGGCACTTAAATTTACCCTCAGAATACGGCAAAGTGTTCATGATAAAATATCAAATAGAAGAATGAGTGGCAAAGTGATGATTCTATCTTTATAAAAATATATAAGTACGTAACAAACACACAGACAAGTGCGTATGTCATCCAGTGTCCTATAAAACGCTTTGCCAGTGTCAGTAACAGGAAACAACATGGTGGCATCGGGGGGAATGTTTTGAACATTTACAACTTTAAAGACATCAATATAAGGGAACCGGTTAATGTCAGCCACTCTGTTTGCAAAAATACACATTGTTAGCAGCCTACTCAAGCACGTGTGTTTTATTGGGACACTGTATGTGTGGTACTGCCTGTTTCACACTACTGAGAAAAAGGGTACACAGAGGCAGTCCCTGGAGAGTAGGAATGAGACTGATCAAATGTTTGCTTATCTGGGCCACCTGGCTGGCTCAGTGGCGGAGCATGTGACTCCTGATCTTGGGGCTATAAGTTGGAGCCCTACTTTGGGTGTAGAAATTACTTAAAAATAAAAAAAACTAAAAAAAAAAATTGCTTGTCTGTATTTTAAGGTAATAAACACCATTTACTTCTACAAGGAAGGAAGAAATGAGATGTGAGCAAGGCCAGCACCAGCGAAGGGGAAGACAGAATGCTGAGCCCAATGAGCTCAAGCCCACACAGGCCTGTCTCTGCAGAGGGGTACACAGCAGCTCCTGGGCCCACGTGACTCGGCCCTGCCTCGAGTCTGTTTGGTTACTGCATGACCTACCATGTAGGGGGCCTACGGGAAGGATATGCTGATGATAGGAGGTCCTCTTGATCATTTTTTCTCAGTATAAATTATTACATCAAGTGGCCTCTAGGTTTATGAGAATATCTATGAACACGCATCTACGTAACATATAAAATACCTTCAGAAACATGGCTCTCTCGTCGGGTGTGAAGTCGGAGGCCAGAATATCCCAGAGCCAGATGATGACCCTGTGACTTCCATGAAAGCCACCGTAGTACACCGTGTGCTTCCTGAAAACAATGCAGAAAATGGGCTCAGCCACACATTCCAATGGGTGCTTACAGACCCAGGCAGGGACGGGATTTAGCCAAGTGGCACAGCAAACTCTGGCAGGCCTGGGTGCCCCTGACTTCTCTTAAAGGCAGAAGTTCATGCCTTCATAACCCATGTCCCTGGAAGCTGAACAGGTGGGGAGCTTAAGAGCTGGCCCTGTGACTCCCGAGCAGGAGCTAACGGGAGATCCTGCACTGCCATTTCCCAGAACTCTGGGGAGCCCAGCAGTCCTGACACCTGCCTAGTCTCTACTTCCACTTCCTAGTCTCTAGGCAGACAAGTGGGGGAGCTTTTGTTCCAGAGCGAATCACCCAGTGATCAGGGAGGAGCACACTTGCAGGTGGGCTCCTGAAACAGAAGGAGCCCAGCAAGGGGGCAGCTCGCTCTTCAGGAGGCCGGAAGATTTCACCTCCCCCACTCGCTCCTTACTTTAAATCTTCCAGATCAATCTCAGCATTGTCACCGGAGATGAGACGCTGTAGCTCAGGGGTGGAGAACATCCGGGTCCACTCGGGCTTGATAATGGAGCGGAATCCGCTAATGAGGGCGGCCGTCTGGTTTTTGATCTGCGTGTGCATCCGAAAGTGCGCCATCAGATGGATGTAGCTAATCCTGTTGCCGACGGGAGAAAACAACGGGAATTAACGGGCCAGGCTGGGCTGCTACCAGTGCGCTGAAAGAGGAGTCCAGTCGTTTCTGGACCACTTCACAAACACACCGATGGTACCAGGGCGTTTCACCAGAATGATGACGACGGTGATGCTGGCCCTCTTGAACGGCGTGCTACGTGCCACTGTGTATGCGTTCAAGGGCGCTACCTCATTCACTCCTCCCCCAAAACCAGTGGGTCAGACATCGGGGAACTCCCACCCTACCAAGAACCCAAGTGAGACATTTTCCAGGTAAGGAGAGGGCCCTGCTCAGTACAGAGGGTGCTTTTTGGACTTTTATTTAATTTCATCTGATTAAGAGAGAATTCCGTCCTCCAGTTAGCTTTAAAATGGAGAAAAAATGGATTCATGATGAAACCTCCATCAAAGCCTTGCTAATCTGGACCAAGACTCTAAGCCATGAAAAGTAAGCCTGCAGAACGTTGTGACCAAATGCAGCTGGCTTGCGCTTAGGTTCATCGGGGAGGTCAGAGCACTAACAACAGCTCCAAGCAGATGGTCTTCTGGGCCTGCTTTTCTGAGCACAATGACCTCATATACGACTGTGTAATACAATGCAAACCTTCCGAACAGGTTAAATCCAGGCTTGCTAGCATGACTGATTTCTTAGCAAAGAACCTGAGCCCAGCCCAGGTACAACTCCCCAAATCCCAAATAAGCACAGTCCAAATAAAAATTTTACCCCACAGTGCTCAGACCTGAATTTCTGACTTTGAAAATATGCCTATTTAAAAAAATTATCCAGCAGCAGACTTGCACATCGAGACACTTAAGTACGACTTTTTCCATTATCGATAACCCTTTCGTGCACGCTTTGAAGCAGGTTGCTGATATTGTTCTATTTTACCAAAAGAGAGAGGGGCACTTTGGAGGACTTCTCCATTTAACGCCCACCAGAAAGTGCAAAACCAAATATCACCCCTAAGGAGGGCAGAACTGGCGTTTCCAGGCCTTTTAAGATTGTCTGCCGAACCGAATCCCCTTGCCCTTATGCTGAGCTTTTTTGCTGAGAACGTGTAAGAGTTTGTGAAGCGGCTTTCCACATAGGTCCAGGCAGCACAGGAGTCTCACTCCAGCACAGGCTGCGTCGGCCCACTGCCTCTGGCTGTGATCCATGCCGCTCCCACCATCACCCCCGTGCCAGGCCCGGCGAAACACGGCCGATCTGGGGGTGGTGGGCTCTACGGGGCATGTCACATCGCTGACACTGGTCATGTTCACTGCTCTCATTTTTGGAGGCCCCCCCTTTGAGCCAGACGTCCTGAAAGGTATCTTACACGCGTGAGCTCACAGAAGCCCCCTGAAGGGATGGTTAGAGGCCCACGGCAGGAAGCAACAGGATGCGCCCCTGCTCTCTCACACCCCCGGGCAGCGCCTCCCAACCTGAGCTCCCGGCTCTTTTGTCAGTTGTCCAACTAATGCCCCGTGGCCAGGAGTCAAAACTGGGGTCTTTCAATCATGAGGAGAATCAGGCCTGTTCTTCTGCCCACACTGACAGTCTAAACAAAAGCTCCACAAGCATGCAGACTGACCCCACCACCTGACCCGAGAGGGCCAGGCTGCTCGGGCCGCAACGCGCCTCTGATCCAAATGACTCACCAGGTGGGACTGAGCTCTCCCTTGTCACTGGGAGAGTGAGGCTCAGATTAACAGTTCAGCTGCTCAGCTGAGCCTGGCGGCAGGAGAAGATTGATAGATTGACAGAGGGGCCAGTATCTACTCCTCATGCCAAGTTCTACTGTTTTAATTAGGTGAGAACAGTGCGGGTGGAGACAGTGCACTGAGGAGTTTTGCTTCTAGGGACCAAAGAGGGTGACATTTATGATAGATTTCTAAAAGCCTGTTATCTGTGACAATAGCTGCCGGGCCTCCGAGCCCCCCACGTCTAAGGGCCTGTCTGTGGCATTTGAATTCATCACTGTGTGTTCTCAAGAACAGCGTTTATACAACTGCCACATGCTATCATTCCAAAATGATCTGCCCCTCCAAGGTGTCTTTCCGCCTCCGTGCCCTCTGGGTTCAGGACTACGTGCCGGAGCGGCTCAGGATCCATTTGTCTGCATCTCAAGCCGTCATTAAATTCCTAGGAACACCGTGGCCTGGGTGCCTCTGACCTTAGATGTGCTACTGCAAAAAATAAATTGTCAATTCTTATTTTGCAAATCGAATTTAATACAATTTTGGCCTATGAACTGTAACCAGTAAATTCCATTATGATATTTATGGCCTCTTTCTACTTCAATCTATCTTAATAAATTCTCAAAGTAAGACTGGAGAGCCAGAATGAAGTCTTTTCAAGTGCTGACCTTAAAAATCTAATTGCTATACTCACTTATTTTCATTTGTAACAGGAATGGTCTTCCCTCCAGGAATCAGTTCATGGCAAACGAGCTGGGGGAGAAGATGGGGTGCAATTACTCGAGAGAATTCTAATGGGGAAATAAGGCTTCCTGAAGATGAAAGGGCCCGACACTGACATCCATAATAATGACACAGTAAGATGGGACGTGTTTGGGAATAATCATTTTCACAAGAAGCCAGGGGGCTTAAAGATCAACAAGCAGACCCCGCACAATCAATATGGAAGGTTTCTTCTCACCCGATCCTCATGCAGACATTTGTACTAAGGTGTCAAGACGTCATAGAGAGGACCGTGTTTGCACTATGAGCACAGTTAAATAAATGTTGGTACAACCCTACCCTGGAATATCGTGTGGCTATTAAAAATATAAGATGAAAATGTGTATTTGTTGAGAAGATGAGAAAACAAGATTACATAATAACACGCATGGTATGGTACCATTTCTGGAAAAAAATCAGTTATATAGGCGCCCAGGGAGAAAAGTCTGAAAACACGGACGACACATTAATAGTGGCGCTCTCCTGGCAGTGGCACTGTAACCAGGTTTTTCATGTCCTGTGCTCATCTTACAGCAGAATCTGTGGTGAGCGGTTTGCATTATTTTTATCATGAGAAGAGAAAATTCTCAGGAGGAAGGCTCCAAAATCTGACTTTGGATTTGAAAACCATAGAATCAAGTATTTTCCTCAACTTCAGGCATTTTGGGGGGGGGTCACCTAAAAATCAAAGAATGCATAATTTTAAAGCTAATTTTAGCAGAAATTCTACTAACAGAATATCCTGGGTCTCTGATGATGAAGAAAGGAGCGACTGTGGCCTCTAGTCCCACCGCTGACCACACCTTGAAGGCAACTGGGAGGACTTGAGCTGGAAGGGCCTTTGGCAAGCCCCCAGCCTGGTGTTTCCCAGAAAGGGCTCCAGGGAGCGCCTCGTCCATGCGCTACTACTTGGAGAACCTCGGAGAACAGCTCTGTGAGAAGGAGGAGGACCCTCCCTCACAGGCTCCTCAGGTGTTCACGGCGTCCCGCTGGCCCCAGCCGGGACTCACATTCACGAAAGGTACTTTTGTGAGATAAGAGAAGCGGGGCTCGGGGAGACGGAGTGACCTCTCGGAGGCGATGCAGTCTTGGCTCCAAGAGCCAGCTCTGCACTACGAAGCCCTAGGTCCGGTTTCTCCCGCAGCCCTCAGAACACAGGTGCACCGAGGCTCACTCACGCAGGTGTCTGCTGGGACATCACTGGACGGCGCGGAGGGCACTTCGGGGAAAAGCCAAAAAGAAAACTCCGGGAGGAGACTCCTCTGCTGCCACAGTGTCAAGGGTCTTTTCTTCCTGCTCTGCTCTTTATGACAAGCAAGAGCAAGGACTGCATTCTGTTCAAGGCACTTCTCGGGTGGCTTCTTCCCCTCGCAAGTCAGAAGCCTCCGTGTGTGACAACTAATCATCACCATGGCAACGAAAAGCAATGTTACAAATGGGGAATTAGAGCCTCCATCAGGAATGACCCACAGTGCGGTCTAAGCAAAGCAGGGTCTCTGTGGGGAGCTCTCCGAGGGCCAAGCAGGCAAAGGCCAGGTCACCTGGGAATGGAAGGGGGAACGCCCCCCTTGCTGGCGAGGCTGGAGTAGGGGGATGGGCGAGGGAGCCAGACACCAGAGGACAGCCAGCCTCGGTTTGTAGACCTTCTCCTGGGGAAAACACCAAGAGTGGGGCAGGTCCCAGGAAGCCAGCAGAGGGCGGCAAAGAATTGCTCGGCCAACCTACCTGACCCATGACGTCCTCATCATACGACAGAGTCAGGCCCAGGTCAGCGATGTCCCCATCGTAACGCTAATGTAACAGAGAAGGGGCAAGAGTTGGGACCAGGAAGGCCATATCCTTAAAAGCTTTAACACTTCCCCTCCTGCACGGTGCTACGTGGGAAGGACCACTATGGCTGCCACCCAGCCTGAAGCAAAGGGAAAGGCTACTCATCACAGTGAGGAAGGAGGTAGAAGTGCCCACAAGGGGATATGGGGGCCCGTTGTGGCTACAGACTGGCCCCTGTACCAGAGCAGGCAATTGCCTCCCACCACACGAAAACCCTGAGGCCTTCACTTCACTGAGTTTACACCAGGCTGCAGCTACGCCCTCTGCCATGCCACACTGACCTTAATGGAAGTGAGGTTTTTATAGAACTCTGAGTCCAGCGAAGGAAGCTCGTCCACAGAGCTGTAGAAGATACTGTGGTGGTGCCCGAGCAGCTGGCTCAGGAAGAAGGACGCGAAGGGCACATCCACCACAATGCCCTGCGAAAGGAGAGACAGAAGCTTGCCGTCTGCCATTCAGGATCCCATCTCAGTGACCTTGTTGGGGTGGCATTGCAGAGGTGCTCCCAGGTCGCCGAGGACATTGCTAGGTGCTTCCTAAACTTTCCACGTGGAGACCAGTACCCCCCGACCCTTCAACACCATCCAGAGCCTCCTGGGGACGTCACAGCACAGCAGTTAAGGGCACAGGCTTCGGAGCTGCACAGCTCAGGGATCCAACCCCAGCTGCTCTGCTGCCTGGCTGCAGGACGTCGGCTCTCTCATCTGTAAATGGGGACCAGCACAGCCTCCCAGTTCTACGGTTTAAACGAGCAGGGCAGAGAGGAATGCAAAGCATTGGCTCTCACTTGGAGACAAGGCAGGGGAAGCCTCCCGGGGAAAGACCCATCTAAGCTAGACCAAAGGAGCACAAGGTCTCTCGTACGAGCCCCACAGGCGTGCCCCGGGGACGGATCACAGAGCTCTCTGGCCATAGCACAGTGTGCAAAGGAGCGGAGGCGAGGGATCGGGGCCAGGTCAGGAGGAGTCTCCTGGAGTCTGAACTCTACTGGAGGGCTGCAGGGAGCCCCAGGAGGGCTCTAGGCAGAGAAGTGCCAGGTTTGTACTTGACATGGGGAACGGACCAGAGAAGGAAGACAGGAGGCAGGGATACAGCAAGGAAACCACTGCAGAACACTGGGGAGAACAGATTGTTCTAGGTGGAGAGAAGTACGCAAGTCAGAGAGATTTGGAAGGGACAGGGGCTCAGACTGGATGATGGCCTGTGTCGGAGGATTGCAAGGGTTACATGAGTTAATGCACTCAGCTCCTCACACGGGGCCCAGCATGTCCTACTTTCTCTCCGCGTCGTTACTGCTGGAGAGGGAGGAGACAGACACTGGGCCCAGGGAACGGGGGAGCATATTCACAGAAGCCACAAAGTCATGCTTCTTGGCTGGCCCAACTCTTTTGGGCCTATCACAGCTACATGCTAAAAAGAGAAATGTAGCATATGGCCAGGTACGTCCTCATGGGATCTCTTTTCTAAATGGGAATCAACTGAGAAACAGTCTCCATTTTGCAGATATGGAAAACAGAAAAGGAGCCCAGGACCCCCAACCAGTCTAGGGCAGAGGCCAGCCTGAGGGAGCCTGGGCAGGGACGCAGATGGGGCATCTGACCGCACCCTGGTCGGGGACGGAGGCCACAGACACAGAGAGAATTATGGTCGCGCCCACATGGTCTCTCTCCCGCCCTCCCTCCATCTGCCCCAGCCACCGGCTCTGCCTTCGGAGGGCACCCTGTCTTCCCTAGGGCTTGTGCCGGGTGAGAGGTGAGGGCTGCTCAGGCAGTTTTGGGGCCCACTGTGATGGCCACAAGCTCCTGCTGCAGCTTTACTTCCTGCCTGTGGAGCAGGACCCTTAGGGTGGGGACCAAGTGCCACCGGGAGGGAATTCTCCCAGCCCGGCTCGCAGCGGACAAGGTTTGGGAGCCGTGTGGGCCTCACCGGGAACCTGCACAAGTCTAGCCGCCCTGACTCCACGGGACCGACGAGCCAGGCACCACGAAGGGTCTTACCCGTATTAGCTCAATTACTATCTACAGTGACCCAGTAACGTGGCTTTTATTATCCCCCCCTTCTCTGACAAGAATGAGGGCCTACAGAAGGAAAAGTGCTTGCATGGTCATACGGCTAGCTGGGGAAGACCAGTCTCGACCAGGAGCTGTGGGCTCTGTCCTGCTGTCCTGTTCTGGTTTGCAGGCAACACCGGGACGCCGGTGGCTTGCTCTGAAGCACTCACTCCCATAAACTACAGAAAACAGATGTCACAACTATCACACCCCACAGTACGCTGCCCTCCGACAACTGGACCAGGCCAGCCTGGGTTTGAATTTGGGTTCTACCGCTTAACTAGCACTGAGAACTCTGGACAAGTGAGTCTCGGTTGTCACTGGGAGGTCACCGGCACAGCAGCAGCCAGGCCACAAGACTGGTGGGAGGAGGAAATGACATACTACGTGGAAAGCACCATTTCTGTCCAGTAATCTTGGGTCTCGTCCTCTTTCTTGGGCTCCATCCTAAAGACAGGGCCTTTATGTGGCTAGGCCTGGCCACGACACTGTGCACCAAGTCCCTGGGACTTCTAGCATCTCGTTCCTCTGGGTGCGACGCTCTCTGCTTGTGCCTACCTCGTACACGGCCTTCCCCAGCATCTTGCCCACAAACTCGAAAAGCTGCAAGTAGTTCTCATGAATGTAGGACGTGGGCGAGGGGTAGAGCCTCTCATCCCCGCTGGTTGTCTGCAAGGGAGAAGGAGAGATGGAGAGGCAGGGAGCCTACATGCCCGGCCCTTCGCTTCTCATTCGTCACCGAGAATTAGGCAGCCGTCAGCCCTGTGCCCACGCCCCTTAAATACCTTGAACAGATTGAGCGCCGGGTCGAAAACCCTCTTGATGATTTCCTCCAAGAACTCCTTGAAGACGCCGTCCTGGTCAATGCCTGCCTCGTCCACCCCGAGGTCGTTGACGAACTTCACGCGGATCACGCCCTTCATGGCGTGCTGGGAGAGCTGCCGGAGCTGCTCGTAGCCATCCTGCCGAAAGTAGAATGGCAGCCCATTAGGAGGGGGAGGCCCTCTGCCTAACTCACGGCTGCCACTCCAAGGTTCCAGCTCCCCTGTGTGAAGCCTTCCCGGCTTCGTTACTAAACACGTGAGTCAAGACACGGGGTACGGGGATGGGCAGTTCTCACGTGCTTTTAAATGAGACTGTTAAAAGGAAAACTCATTTTGGTGCTGTTGCTCCACTGCTCTGTGGCAAGGGGAGGCTGCCCTCGAGACGACAAAGAGCACGGAAACGTGGAAACCGGACGAGATGAGTTGTGACACATTCCTGGCCATCAGACCATCAAACAAAGGACGGAAGTAACTGGGACAAGGTCCCACCCTAGTTTAATGCAAAGACTAGCTTATTTAGCTCATGGTAAAAAAAAAAAAAAAAAAAAAAAAAAAAAAATCAGTCAAACTCAGACACTACGAGATGAAAAAGAAAATACCCCCACACCTTAACTCCTGGTATCTTTCCCCAGATCATGAAAGGCCTGGGTGAGTCAGGCTGAGGAATTTAGGGTCCATCCTGAGGGCAGTAGGAATCCACAGAAGAGTCCAGGCAGGGAGAGACATGACTGGCTTTCTCAGAAAGATCTTTGTTGGTGGCAGAGCAGACAGATGGCAGGGATAAGGGTGCAGGAGTGACGCTGGGCCCACAAAAGGCAGGGCAGCGGGGAGAAGCCCGGCGCACCCTCGGCTGGCAGCCAGCCTGCGAGGCATGCAGCCATCCAGCACCCCCCACGCAGAACTCGAGGACGCGGCTTTGGAGTTCTTGTACTCAATTATCCTGTTTCGTCTGCCTCTCAATTCTAAGCTGTTGAGGTCTTCGGGCTCCTGGTTTTGTCACCTACTGTGTTCCTGTGTTCCTGGCATGTGGGTGCCTATAAGCAAGCTGGTCAGGTTTTTGTTTTCGAGAAGTGACCGTCAGAAGCAGCGTTGGACAAGACAGCGGCCAGGGAGGAGCCTTCTGGTCCAATACGAGACGGCCCATCTTGAGGGTACAACTGAGCTCTTTCGATACAGTCATGTAAGCTGCGAATCAACTGCAATATCCTACTGAGGCCGCCCCGCAGGTCTCCCTCCTAGTGACAGCCATGGTGCCGTCAGACATTCTGCTAACATGAAACAGACGATCTCTAAGGCAGCCACCTGCCTGCCAGCCTGGTCCTCTGTCACAAAGCACACGGGGCCAGAATGGTAAGAATGGCTTTGGTGAACTCTTGCCACCTTCCTACTGATCCTATTTCCCTTGTGATGCAAAGGACTATTCCCTGGCGGCTCCTAATCTTATTCTGGGTTAAGCTCCCAAATTAGAGAGCTAGTAATAATGATCTCTGGAAGGCAGAGGCTTTGGGTGCGCAGTCCCGGGAAGCACCTGAGAGGCAGAAGTTTGAGGACCACGGAGTGAGATGAAAAGCACAGGACGTCAGCACGCAGCTGCAGCAGATGGTTAAACCGTTCTGCCTACATTTATGGTAATTATCTTGGCACGGAGTCGGGGATGGGTGGAGGATTTCAGCACATTCTTGCTTGCCTGCAGGATTTCCTCCATTCTGCTTTGAAATGATGCCCCCCTAAGCTGACTTCGCGTTGGTAGGGGTGCCAGGATCATGCAGATTAAATGAGATGGTGTTATGTGCAAGCACTTAGCACAAGGCCGCACACATGGCAGGTGCTTAAGGAACATTCACTGGAGTCGAATCCCACTTTTTCTTTATCAGCCCCACGTTGGCCTTTTCTTCGAAGAGCTGTGGAGAGGAATTTGCCAGCTGCCTCCTCTGACAAAACTGCCTGTTGCACCCTCTGGGCACGAGTGTCATTACACGAGAACTAGATCTGTGTCCTTCCTTCTGGAAGGGGAGCGGGAGGAGGGTATTTCTCTTCCCTGGGGCATCTCAAAGAGCAGATGCAGAGGACTCTGACCTGGGGCTGAGAGCTGGCTCCCACACCCAGCTCTCCCACTGAGACCTGAGTGAACATGACTGTGAATCTTAACTTCTCTGGCCTCAGTTCTGCCTTTGACAGAGGGGACAGGGCTGGGCAGAGGATGTCTTACGGCTCCTCCCAGTCCTGAGATGCTAGGGTCCTGGCCCCGGTTTACCCCGTGAGGGGAAGCCTTCTCGCAAGACTTCTGACGAACACCTTGCAAGGGGAATACTGAAGCGCCACCTTCGATAAAACCACAGAAAAGGAGACTGAATAAAAGGCCAGAATAGCATGTGAGCCACTAATATCAGCTTTCTGATGCCCTCTTGTGTCCAAGTCAAACAAATGCCGCTGGGCTCTCCTGATCTCACAACCAAACCAGCAGGTAATGAGAACAAGGAGGGTAACGGAGTCTGTGACCCTCTCCGCTTCCTAGGTCAATAGGAACAATAGCAATTGGTCTCATGACGAGACAGAATATAAAAGGAAAAGTGGACTTGGCCAAGAACCTAAGACAGACACCCCTCCTGTGACACCCTGAGGGCTGTGTTTGTGAAAGCAGGCCCAGGGTAACCGGGACATGTGGTCAGTTTCCCACAATCAACGACACTTGAGGAGGGAGCCAGGGACTCTGTCACTCTCAGGACACACACCAGTCTCTACCAGCGCAGCCTTCCTGTTGGTGCCGGCCACGTCTGCGAGGGACTGGGGACCATAAGTAACAGGGGAGGAGTATCCACATCCGATGAGGAAAGTGCTGGAGAACACAACTGGGCTTTTTCCCCTTTGAGTCAAAGCAAAGCCTGCAGACTGGTTGGCCCACGGGGCGGATTCGCTGGGTCATCTAACCTTCCAGACACTTCACAAAATGTCAGTTGTTCATAACATAAAAGCTCCTTGCCCTGCTCTTAGGAACCCAGAGCAGAGGCACCTGGGAGGCTCCGTTGGTTAAATGTCTCCCTTCGGCTCAGGTCATGATCCCGGGGTCCTGGGGATTGAGTCCCACATCGGGCTCCTTGCTCAGCAGGGAGTCTGCTTCTCCCTCTCCCTCTGCCCCTCTTCCCCACTTGGGTTCTCTCTCTCGGTCTCAAATAAATGAATAAAATCTTTAAAAACAAAAACAAAAAACCCAGAATATGATGGAGCCTGAATCCGCCAGGTGGGACGGAGTGGAGGTGGCCTCTTTTGGCGTGTTCCCCACCTGCCCACCCCTCTCCACTGCTCGCCAGCCCTGAGGCTGGATGTCAGGAGTCATCTGCCCACACACGAGCGCGGCTCTTTTTCTTAAGTAGCTCTCTAAACCGAGGGCTGTGTTTCAAGAAAAACAGGATGGCCCAGTGGAAGCAAAGAACTTTGTGTAGCATGCAAACAAGACGCTCCTGCGCGGACACACTCAGCCAGTTTGACCCTTTCCCACGACTGGCGGGGTCCCTGTAGGCACTTAAGTTTCTTCTCTCCCATTTTAAGAATGTCAAAAGCATCATCTGGTGACCACACGCAGCCTCTCCCCAGCAGAGCCCCATGTCCATCGCCAGTGTTCAGGTGAACTAAAAGCAGCTCTCCAGGAAGAAGTGTGAATGCCCCAAGGGGGAAAATGAAAATGTGGGGGAGGAAGGGCGGCTGCCAGTGCCATTTGCTGGTGGCTGGCTATGTGGCCATGTGCTGTCCTGGGATCCCATGACTACCCTACGCCACAGGACATGCTAACAAGGGGCTGTGGCTGGAGCCAGAGAGAAGGTCTAAAAAGCAAGCACGGGCCACTCTATCAAGCCCAGCCTCTCCTGGGAATGTGGACTCGGGGTTCAGTCACCAATTTGGTCACTGGCAGGCTCAGCACATTTGGGCAGGCTCCACACTACACAACCCTGGGGGACAGGACGGCACACGCACACACAGTGACCTCATAGGCACGTACGTTTACCGTAACAACATGCTAGCAGATGGTAGTCGGGGTCGTGTTCTGACAAAATCATTAAGTTATCACAATTTTCTGACATATAAAGTGTTCTGAGGACAGGCACCTATTTCTTGTTCACATAAGCTGCCACAGACTGTCACACTGGACACTGGGTTTGGCTGAGGTGGGCCACTTCACTGTTTCTCCTAAGTTCCTGTCTACGAAGAACCCCTAGCTCTGTAGTAAATGCACCCCCCAGTATGGCTCAGTAAACTTACTACCTACACTCCAGCCTCCACATTCACTGTTGGGAGTCTGGGCAACACGTCCACCAGGGAGAAGGGAGTCTGCAGACATGAGAATGCCTGCACGTAGCACTTCCTGTCCTCACTGCAAAGAGCACGAAGTGTTCCATGTTCCAGCCCCGGAGCACTGCGGGTCCCCAGCACCTAGGTCATGTTTAATCAAGCAGCTCTCCGGAGCACACGACGGGACAGACAGCCCATTCCAGCCCCGAGCCTTGATTTCAGTGCCATTAGATCGAAGAGTGAAAAGAATGGTTGGAGGCAACAGATCATCCACTAAAAATCCAGCATTTCAGAGAGTACACCTCTTTGTGATGGGCTCCTCACCTCCAGCATCCGGGACCGTCGGATCGTGATATGAGTGACATGGGGAGAGGCCGAGCTGGTCTCCACGAGCCCCAGTTTCTCCTTCTCCTTGGTGACCATGTTTCGAAACAGGAGAACTCTCTGAAATGAGCAAAGGTGAGGCCAGAAACTGGGTCAACAACTGATGATTCCCAAAGACACAGTGTACAAGATTAGTGAAACGAGTCACATGAGAGGCAGGCAGAATAGGACGCTCTGATAGATGCCGCAGGTTAGAAGGGTCTGGGGAGAATGGTAGACATTCCCCAAAACAACCTTGGAATTAGAAATTAGAGCTGAATACATGCCAAGGAAGGAAGGGCCCAGAAAGAACAGTCTGGCTGCAGCCAGAGTCCACTTAACAATGGTCTGGGAGAAAATCGTTCTTGTTCAGTTGATCAACCACTATAAAAACCTGGCGGCGGGACAGGTTACAGAGGCTGCTTTATACAGCTAGGCCTGCTTTAAAGGAAATCAATGTTATGAGTTACAAAACAGAAACATTTCAAAGGTAATTTTTTTCACTGTCAGAAATTTTAAAAAATGATCCCACAGAATAAAGGCCCCTGACCTTTCATCTGCATCCTCTGTGCCCTCAAGCACACCGCAGCCCACCCCCACCCCCACCCAGTAACATTTCTCAATTACTGTTACAGAAGAACCCTCTCTCCCCCACGGTCAAGATTCTGATAAGCCCCTTCCAGGAGAACATGACCCTCTGTCCCATCCTGGGTTTGAGAACCACTGCTGTAAAAGCACTCAAATGTCAGCCAAATGAGGAAATAAATCCAACCACTGCTGGTTTTTTTTGTTGTTTTTTTTTTTATGAGAATGCCCTCCAGAATCAAACACTTTGTTAAATACAAACAAGGACAGTCAGAACAGTAACAATGGTAATAATGCTTAACTGCATACAGGGGAGGCTAGTGCATTCAAACTGGATCATTTGATCAGCTATGAAGTAACTATGGCTGTAGCAGGAAAAGCAATCGCCAGTGGCCTCCCGAGGAGGAGGAACATATCTGGCAGAGGGGTTACTTCTCAGCAGAGCAACTTGATGTGGCTGGTCGGCGAGTCTAGAAACAAGGACTGAAGTGCTCTGAGTAGTACCGGAAGCTCTGGGGGTCTCAGGATGACATGGAGGGGAAGAACAGACGGAGCAACAGTGAGGGCGGCTGTGATGGGGGGTGAAGGGCACCGCTGCCTATCCTGTCTGTGCGGAAGGACTGCTGACTTCCAGAACAGGGCCTTCACTTGTGTGGGCTGTGGGGCACAACGGCTTCCTCTGGCCTCAAATCTTTATTTAGCACGATCACCTGAACACGAGGCAGAAGAAGAGCTTCCCATCCGGGTGAACCCAGGATGCGGCAGAGGCCTCAATCACAGAAGCTGAGGTGCAGAGGTGGCTGAGGGAATGCCCGCCTCTCCCAGGAATCCCAGGATGAGGCCCTGATGTCCACGGGGCACGGAAGACAGTTTGGGGCAACTGTAAGCAGCATCAAGGGACTGAGAGGCCTCAGCGACCACAGGAGACATCTGGGAAAGGACCCTTGTCTCCACTGTGCAGATGAAGAAAGTGACTCACCCAAGGTCCCACAGCTGGTGGACAGAGGGGCCAGATTCAAACCCAGCACCCACGCACAGACCATGACACCACACAGCCCCTGCCCACCCCATGGGGCACGAGGCCTTCCAGGCCCAAACAAGAGAGAAAGGCCTCAAGTCCCAGTCGGAAGATGAATCGCACACAGATGAGTAAAAGCTACGTAAGACAGCACAGAGAACGAAGTGCTGTGTGTGTGAACCAGGCAGAGTTGAGGCCCTTAAAAACATGAAGGGAAGAACGGCATTGTGAGCCACCCACTTGAGTGAGATCAAGAACAGGGAGAGTTCTGGCATTAAGAGCAGATGCCATGGTGACAGACACAAGAGAGCAGGCAGGACTGCAGAGACCCTGTTACCCTGTGCATTCCAGTAAGACGTGTCAGCACGAGGGCAGCACACGTTGCATCAGGATGGGACAGAGCCCTCACCACTCCGAAACACTGAGCCACACATGCCCTCCCAGACCTGCCGGGGCCATCACAGGATCAGGACAGGGGCCAGGGACTAGGAAGTGTCTCCAAGAGACAGGAAAGAGAGAGTTCATGAACCAAGCACAAAAAGCCTTCATGGCAATCTTTGGCAAAACTCCCCAAAGAAAAACAGGGAAGGATTAGATTATAGCCCTCAAGTCATGCCAACTAATCTCAGAGGTTCCCAGGCTTCTTGCTCTCAGTACCCCTAAAGGCTCAGTAAGGACTTTCACGGCACTCCTAGGTCAAAAGAAATACTTACAGCGGCATTTACAAGGTGGCTAGGGTCCTAAACCACTCTTTGCGTGCATGGGGCACCTGGATGGCTCAGTCGGTTAAGCGTCTGCCATCAGCTCAGGTCAGAATCTCAGGGTCCGGGGATCGAGCTCCGCATCAGACTTCCTGGTCAGCAGGAAGCCTGCTTGTCCCCACCCCCCCACCCCTCCTCCCTCTGCTTGTGCTTTCTCTTGCTCTCTCTCACTCTCTCAAATGAATAAAGTATTAAAAAAAGATAAGTATTTGTGTGCTAAGGGCTTAGTAGCTGTACTTCAAAAGTACGTGTACATTGAAATTAAAAAAAAAAAATTAGTTTCGTTTTTAAAACTCAGCAAAGAGGACATCCTCAACAGGAATGCTGCCGTCGTGAGCTTGAGCCGGTGCTTCACAGAGAGGCCGACGGATCTCACTGTGCTCCTCTCAAAAACTTAAAATATCCAGGGCCACCCGGGCATGCCATCTGTGAACTGCAGAGACACAGAGCACAGACCCCAGGCCGCACGATACGGGAATGCCACGGTCCAGGGCTGACTTGGCAGGCACACAGGCTCAGGGTGAGGCGCTGTGTTTGCAGGGGGACTGCACCAGACTGGACGAGGCCCTGAAGATGAAGGGCTGGAAGCCACTTCCATGCGGAGTGGTTACAGAAGGGAAGGATGCCACCCTTGGAACACAGAAGACCCAGAAGGCAAATGAGGGTCGTCTGCGCATCTCAGAAGATTTAGAGATTCCACTGTCACAGTGGTTGTTCAAGGACCAAAGGGTAGAAGGTACAGTGAAATCACCCGGCTTCAGGTGAGGAAGAACGTTCCATCACTGGGCAGAGGAAAGCAACAGCACAGCTGGCTTTGCCAGGCTGCAGGCCTTCCATCTGAGGCAAGGTCAGGGACATTGGCCAGGGGCGGGGAGGGTGGGAGGGCGGCACGTTTCACTAAGTCATCTCCACGAGATCCCTTCATTTCTGAGAGGCTCTGCTGTCAAGTGCAGCAAGAATTTAAACAGCCACATCCGTTTGCAAATTGCTACTTGAGGGAGAATGGCAATCGTTAATAATGTCAAGGTCAAAACGATATCAGAGAGCAATGAGGAGTAAGTATCTCTGAAAAATGAGCTTCAATTTACAAAAACGTGCCTTGTGTTCTTTTCTAAAAATGTCTTTTGCCAAAAAAGAAGGAAAAAAAAAGAAAGGCACACCAAGATCTCTAAGAGCCTCGTCTGAAGGAGCCCCGTATTGCTGTGGCATCCAGCAGACACTTTTGGAGCATCACTCCAGACTGGGGACGTGGGTGGACCTGAGCCTTCCCAAGCCTCTCAAGTCCCTTGGGTCTGGGACACTGCGTTGCTGGTTCCCTTCCTCTGATTAGTCTTCTCCTGTGCTGGAGCTCCCAAGGACAGGTCCCCGGTCGTCTTACTCCATCTGGCTCCCTGACCACCCTGTCCATGGCTATGGACGCAGCCAGATTTGGGCGCTGTCCACATGCTGAGTCTCTCTCCAGCTCCATTGTCCAATGGCCTCAGGGGGCATGGACACCTCACCTGTTGCCTGCTCAAAGCAGGCCTCCCCAGCACTTTCCCAGACCTGCTCTCGCAGGTGCTCCTACCCCAGGAAACGACTCCCACAAGCTCCCTGGAGCCCGAGCCAGAAACACGCCTACCACCTGAAATCCATCTCTCTTTCTCCTCTGAATGTCTTCATTCTCTTGATTCTATCATCTTTCCACTCCTGTAACACCTCTGCCCCTCGCCAGTCCTCCATCCCACGCCAGAAGAAACTCTTTAAAGCATAGCTCTGACCAGGGGCCCCTGAAGCTGAAAACACTCCAATGACTCCAATCAAAATCCACATGCCTGCCCTTGGTTCGCAAGGCCCTTCTGACTCCAACTCCTACAAACCTCCTCAGTTTCCCGGCTCCCCTTTGTATTTTCCACAGCCAGACCGTATGGCTCGCCCTCCAAGAGCACCACGCTCTCAGTCAACCAGGCCTTTAGCCACTGTCCGCTTCTGCCTCTGGCCGCTTCTCCTGACTCCCTTCCCCCTATTCCCAGCTGGGTCAGGCCCCCTTGTCTGGGCCCCACAGCATCCATCCCTGTAACACGCACCCCCATCCCCAGAACTGCCAGTTCCCACTGTCGTCAGTCTCTGTACTGGTATTAACACCTGATGTAGCAGGAGAGCCAATCACCGTTCACATCTGCTGAGTGAATGAGCTCATTTCTTTCTCTCCAACTGCTACAGCGAAGAGGGAAAGTCAGGTACCGTGTGCTGAGACAGAAAGATGCACAGGAGCCCAGCTCCGAGAGCAACTCACGTTTTTGTGGGGAATGACATGAGGGATGTACTGCAGGATCAGCTGGGCCCGCTTCCGGTCCTTGTCCAGTTCTTGGAAGAGCACGCTGGGTTTGAGATCCCTTCAGAAGAAAGGCACGGGTTTGGGGTTATTACAACACGAAAACCATTCTCTAGTGCGGGGGTGGCCCCGACAGCCTGCTGTCGTTTCTGTAAACCAATTTCCATGGAACACGATCACTACACAGGGTCTCTGGCCGCTCCCACGCTACAATGGCACAGCTGAGTACTTGCAGAACAGACCGTCTGGTCTGCAAAGCCTAAAATATTTACTGTCTGGCCCTTTACCAAAAGCGTCGGCCAGACCCCACTTGAGTGCCACAACCTAAGAGCTGATATGTCATTAATAAAAAATTGCAGACATCTTACGTTTAGTTGTTGCAAGAGGATTTCCCCAGCCCATTCCCGAAAAACCTAGCTGTTGTTTTTGTCCTGCTCATTCTGCTGATAAAAACCACCAATGAACTATGGTCACCTGCTGCTCGGTTCAGCAAGCACTTGCTCCCCATCTGCTAAATGGGGCCTGGCTCTGTCACCATTGATGAGTTCTCATCACCCTCAGTGTCTGCACATGCAGCGCGTGACGAGGGGACTCTGGCTTCTAGGAACCCCCTCCCCCGCCCTGCTCCTCACTTGCGCAGCCAGTGGTCCTCAGGGGCGAAGCGCCGCCGGCAGTCCCGCTCATACAGCACCATCAGCCATCCGTGCACGGACTGGAACAGCTCTAAGGTCTCCCCCTTGGCGTTCTCTGTGGGGCACATGGAAGAGTCCCACGTAGAGAGGTGGTGAGAGCAGGCGGGGGGCCAGGAGGACAGCTTCTTGTCTCTGCCTGTCACCAGGCCCCACCAAGGTCCTCATCTCCTCATCTCCCTCACTCTGGATTTTATGCGGAACCAACGGAATTAAAAGGCACCCTGGGTATGTTCTAAGTGTCTGCAGGACCTGGGTGTCTCAGACACAATCACTCACGCTGCCTCCCACTAGCGAGTGATCTAGAAGACCTTTTTTTTTCTTTTCTTTTTTTAAAGATTTTATTTATTTGACAGAGAGAGAGACAGCCAGCGAGAGAGGGAACACAAGCGGAGGGAGTGGGAGAGGAAGCAGCAGGCTTCTTAGCAGAGCAGGGAGCCCGATGTGGGGCTCGATCCCAGGACCCTGGGACCACGCCCCGAGCCGAAGGCAGACGCCCAACGACTGAGCCACCCAGGTGCCCCTCTAGAAGACCTTTTTAACGTAAGCAGCTTTGTAGTGAACCTGACAGCACTTCGGGAGGTGAACTCTGATTTGAAGTGCGCCCTGATACAGCATGGAAATCAACTCAAAGGAGCAAAAGGAGAGACAGGGCAAAATCCTCATCATTAATAATCCTCCACACGTATACATACCTCCTTAAGGGAGATCTAAGACCCCCATAAGCACACGACTACCTTAAGGGGCCACGCACAGAGCGAAGAAGTGAAACTTCCAATTACGTGATTAAATGTGCCTTTCCAATTAGCTGTGATGGGCAATGAAGCTAAGAATCAGTTGATGGAACAGAGCGCGGCCTCCCTGCGTGTAGCATCACTGAAATGACGGCGAGCAGCGTTACCTTACCTACGATTCCATCCCAGATCATTTTGAACACAAAGCAGTTCAGGAAAGAGGAGATGGTCACCAGCTCTTCCAGTTTGAATGAAATTTGTTCTTCATAGACTTCAATGTCGTCGAGGATCCTAAATCAGACAGAAAATTAGTCACAACTTCCCACTGAGGAAAGGGGGGAAAATAGGAGAGCTCTAGTTCTGATGAGACAAAAATAAGCTCACGAAATAAGCTTTACCTTTCAGATAAAATGTATAGCTAACACGACAGGATGTGTAGGTCTGCTTCAGGGTGACGCAGAGGAGAGAGCTGGGGGGGGGGGGAGGGGTTCCTTCTACTATTCTCTCCACTTTCTATTTATTTGCAACTGTCCGTAGTAAAAATTTCAAGACTACAATGGAGAGAAGCTCCCCTTTATATTTTTCTTATTCATAAGGATCCGACTGTGACACTCTTCTTAATCTCTTAATTCCTGCCTGAACTCATGCCTATCAAGGAATCTTGGCTGAGAGTCCGTGTCCACCAAGGAGAGCCGTGGAATCTTCCTCTGCATCGACAACAGCCACTAGTGGCACTTAGTAGGTACCTGAGAAGTATTTATGAGGGAATAAATAAATGCCTGAAAGAACGTGTGAGTAAATGAATCATTTAAGATACAGCTCCATGTGAAAATTTCCCAAGACTGCTTCATTCGCTTTGGAGCACGACTTGCTCTCAGATCACCCTGGACCCAGCCATTGCGGGTGCCTTCAGCAGCAGCACAGGGCTCTGTGCTCACCTCCAACTGTTCACTGAGCCCCTCTCTCCATGTTCTTATCCAGAATCTGCCACCTACATGTCCCAGATCCTCTCCTACCCTGAACATAACTGTCCGGGGCCCTTCTCTCTTATGATTCTTTACCAACCTTGGGAAAACAGGGAATTAAAAAAAATACCAAACACACAAGTAGACACCTAAGCTTAAAAGACAAAGGAACTGAATGGGACTCACATTTGCTAATTCCCCGCTCCGTGCCAGGCATTGTACTGAGAACTTGATGTTCCTTTTCTCATTTACTCCCTATCAGATTACTAATATTATTCCCATTCTATGACTAAGGAAACTGAAGCTCAGAGAGGTTACGCAAATTGCCTAGGGTCAGCTTGATAATAAACATCACAGCCCTTCCTGTGTGCCACGGACTGTGCCAAGCACTCTGTGTGCATTACCTCTTTTAATCCTTACCATATGGCCAGGGCATGTGCTACTGTTATTTCCATTTACAGAGGAGAAAACGGAGGCTCAGAGAGGCGAGGCCCTCTTGCCCAAGGTGTCTTGGGAAGTGGCCAATCCTGGATTTGCCTCCCAGTTCCCTGGCTCTGGACACTTCCAGGTAACTACCTAACCCAGTGAGTAAATGGTGGAGATGTGACTTGAACCCAGCTCTGGGAGACCCCAAAGCCTGCACTCAGGAGTACTGACCCAGCTCCCCTGGAAGGATGGGAATTAAGAATTGCTGAACCCCGACTACATGTTGCCCACCTTGTATTGTAAATGTTTTCTAGTCTAATTTTCTTAATGATCCTGCCCCACAGGTCCGAACGATGGTGGTAATCACATCAGCAAGGGCTTCTTTACTGATGCTGTGATTTGGCTTCTCCACACTCTAGGAAAGGAACTGAGCCCCACAGCAGTCAACCTACGTGATGAGGTGCCGGGAGCAGTCACAGAACAGCATCAGCATGGCCAAGAGCTGCTTAGACTCTTCCGTGTCATTGTTGAGGCATTCCAAGAAGAGCTTTAACCCTCCGTGGGGCCCCAGCTCACAGATAAACGCCCACAGTTTGGGGAGCAGGTCATCAAGGTAAGTGAGACCTGGAAAAGGACAGAGAAACCCAAGCTTCAGGTGGGGGCTCCAGCTGTCCACGGTTTCTCCTACCCATTGGGGGAATAAAACGCTTACACTTCTTCGTGGACATTTAACGTGTGCAAAAGAAGGTGCCATCACGGAGAAAATCATTATCACCACGAGAGTAATGATCACGGTAACAGCTAACATTTCATGGGTGCTTTCTATGTTTCATATGCTGACCTAAGTACTCTGCACGCATTATTTCCTTTCTATCTTGTGAAACCCAATGTTACCTCCGTTTTATAAGAGAAAAAAGCCGAAGCAGAGAGAGGTTTAGTAATTAGCCCCAAACCACCCGGCCAATAAGTATCAGAGCTAAGAAGAGAACCCACATCTGTTTGACTCAGTATTTATATTTTAAATCAGGGATCAGCAAATTTTTCCTGGAAAAGGCTGGAGACTAAGTATTTTTTGGGCTGTGTGGGCCTGGCCTAGCACCCTGTCACACTACTGAAAGCTACCAGCGTAGCACAGATAATATGTAAATGATTGGATGGGACTGTATTCCAATAAAACTTTATTTACGAAACAAGTGGTGGGCCGCATTTGGCCCACAGGCTGTCGTTTGCAGACCCTGCTTTAAACCATCTTTCAAGTTCACCTATATTTAGCAAAGCTTTCCCCTCCTCTACTTCTGTTATTCTACCTCTGCTAAAAATGGGAAAGCAATGAATGACTACAGTGGAGATCCTGTGAAGTGTCCCACAAACATTTAACACTGGGCGAAGCACAAGACATTTTAGATCTGCCTCCTGATGGCTTCAAGGCCTCAGACACACAGGCTACATCACTGCTACATTTTAAGTCTATTAATATAGCTATGGACTCAAAGAGCCTAGCTCTAAAGTTCCATGTGTCTCTGAATATACAGTAAGGTGTATGCCTCAAATTATTCCTCATATTTCACTTTATATTTGAGTCCTTATAATACCTCTTTTATAGAGCACTCTGAATTACTTAATTTTGAACAAAGAACTGTTTGGGGAAGATGTATTTGCCCAGAGCAGGGGCAGGATGACAGACTCAATGGCGCTATAAATGCTTAGACCAGGGTGGCAGGTGAAGGAACCGTACAGGAGGCAAACAAACGGAGCGCCCACTTAGTTATTAATCCTCAAGGTTTGAGCTCACATTTTCAAGGTGGCAGAATGTAGTTATAGAATGCAGAAATCAAAAAAGAAAGAAGAATGCAGAGACCTCATAACTTAAAAATAGATCAAGAGAAAAACAATGACTAATTAAACTGTGGAGACCACAAAGGTACTCCCACAGGACAATCAGGAAGAGCAACTACGCTCACATCGTATCTCCAGCTTCAGACACAGATTCAGCCAGGGCTGCATCTGGAGCAACTCCAACAGAAGCGAAGATGCAGGGCTCCGGAGAGCTCTGCCAGTGGGGGCAGCACGTGGCTCTGGGCCACCAAGTGCATGGGAGCAGCATGAGCAAAGCGGTGTGCCGTCCTCACAATCCGCTCTGCAGTAGCTAAACAGACCGAATATTCTACAAACACTTTAGTTTATCTCCTTCTTAAAACAACAGATTTTCAAGTAAGCCAAGAAAACTTCTTTCTGGGTGCTCTCACTAGGACTCCAGGGGATGCCTCAACTTGTGGGCACCTTAAGAAGCAGAGCATAGGCCATAACCTCAAAGTCACGTCACTCACTATGCTTCTCAAACCCTCACAGTGGGTGCTGGGGTGCCAGGCTTGGTCCAGGACCCTCTTCGTCTCCTTCTGCATTCTCCTGATGGAGGCTGCCCTGGGCCCAAGGCTTCACATGACACCCCTTTGTTTGTACCCCCCCAGATACTCACATGCCTGCTTGGCACCTCACACTCATCACAGCCAAATAGAACTCTTCATTCCCCACAAGCCCACCCCTAGCTGGTTGTCTCCAGCTCGGCAAATGGGTACCACCATGCACATAGGCTGCTTGGGCCAACACTCTGGCCTCATCTTTGAAGCCTTTAGCCTTCACACCTCCAAATCCAGTGTACCTGTAAGAGCTGTAGACACGGCCTCTAAAACATATACAAAGGCCCCTGCTTCCAACCCCGCTGCCACACCAGTCCTGTGCTGTTCAGCTGGAGACCGTGCTGCCCCCCAGGTGGCATCTGGCAGTGTTTGGCAGGGTTAGCACAACTGGGGAGGGGGAAGCGCTACTGGCATTTATGGGTAGGGGCCAGGGGCTGCTAAATATCCTACAACGGACAAGACAGCTTCCACAACGAAGAATTACTGGGCCCAAGGTGTCAGCAGTGCTGAGGCTGGGAAGGCCTGCTCCAGTCCAAGCCCACCCGTCTCCTTACTTCCGCGGTCACAGAGCCCATCATGACAGAAAATATTCTTTTCCCTTGCCTGCAGCTCGCCTCCCCACTCTTAGAATCCTCTTGGGAAAGGGACCCTGGCTGTCTTAGTCACCTCTTCACCCTCAGGGCCTGGCACATACAGGTGCTCTGTTCACGTCTGAAGATGAATAAATATGGGTGAAAGAGAGAAGCAGTGGCAATTTATAATTTTAAAAAAAGTAAAACGAAACAGAAGAGTTCTTAACCCTTTATGTAGTTAACAGTTTCATGGCCTACAGACTTTCTGTCCTCATCACACCAATTCATATGAACAAGTCCTGCATGGCAGGGGAAAGCCCCAAATGCCCAAACTCTGTGCTCCCGACACACACGACTTTCTTCCTTGCTCGGCAAAGAAGGAAAACATTGGGCACATCCATGTGATGAGATACAACGCGGTCAACATAAATGAAATTTGGGAAACTTGCTGACAATGATAAAATGCTGCGTATTTCAATCTAAACACACGTGTACAGAGGTGGTACACTCAGGCACAGGTGTTTCTCCTTCGACTATAGGATTAAATGTGGTCCAGCTTTTCTCTTTTCTTGTCTTTTCTAGTTTTCTATTCAGAAAAAATAAGGACTTTTGAAAGCAAATTGCACTCCACAATGGACATAAAAGCCAGGTCACAGGAACGAACTGGCAGCGCTGGGCCCGAGGTCAGCATGAGCCATTTAATTGAGGTGTATCAACCTCTAAGAACGGCTCCAAAATACCCTCCCTCAAAACCTATCTTCTGAGCCAAGAAAGCCGGAAGAAAAATCAACTTTTTCTAAGAAAAATCATCCACCAAATGTCAGAGATGGAAGCAGATGCCTCAGGACTGCAAACCTGTGAGTATCTGCAGCCGGATCTGGGTCAGCGTCGTCAGCGAGGTCTGGTAGAGGACACAGATGTTGCAGACCTTCTGGACCTCCGCAGAGTCCACACGCTTACCCCCAACAGGCCTGAGAATATTCCGGACGGATGCAGACCTCTGAAATGCGCGCTTCAGGAGATCTGGCATGGAGAGGAGAAGGAATGTGTGAGCAGACGTTCTGCCATCTGCCCGGTTTCACTCTGTGAAGAGCATTTCAATAAAGTGCCTGATTTACAGCCTGGGCTGGACAGCGGGGCGGCTGCTGGGACTCAAGTCATCGCTTTGGGATGAATTAGAAAAGCATTAACACTAGGCCTTTTAAGTGCGACCCAGAGACCTCTTCAAACATCAGAAAATATCTCAGACCAAGCCGGGCCTATTCGACTCCTACAGGGGAGTCTTTTACTGGGCCACTGGACTTTAGAACTCACAGGGTAAAAATGCAGAGGACTACATTAGGGGAAGACGGACAAACGCAGGGGGCCTGGGGGGATTCCCAGTTCTCTGCTTTCAGAGGGAATCAGCATCAACCTCAAGTAGTGATACTCGGTTTGGGTTGGGTTGTGTTCGACTTTAGTTTCAGACCTTCCTGTTCACATTTCCATCCTGCTGAAATGACACTGAGCCCTTGCTCACGGACAGCTGCACTACGGGGCTCCGCGCCACGCTGGATGGCAGAAGAAAAGTCACCCTGAACCTGGAAACCTGCCATAGGCAGGTGACTCCACCGAATTCTGTGTTAGCGGCATTTCCTGAACTTCTCTCAGAGAGGGCAACAAGAAACCTTTCCATGCAACCTATGACTAAGCTAAAGGGGCAATGTGGGGGTGGCCGGGTCAGTGACCCAGTGTCCTCTGCGTACAGACCCCCACGTGGGAGATTTTTATGATTAGGGACTCAAAAAGGCTCTACTTCCCCTAAGAAATGGGCCTTCCTTCTTCGTGTTAATGAGTAAGAAAAGATCCACAAACCCCCTTTCATTCTAGCTACTAGAAATTCAGAGCCAAATGGAAGTTCAGAGATCCCCACCGTAGCCCTCAGGGAACACCCATAATCTCTACACATGATCTTGGTCTGGTTCACCTATTTGTTTCCCTGGTCCTTGTTTTCTATCCCTAAGGGTTTTCTGTTGCTCTTCTGCTCAATGTGAACTCAGTTGAAGCAGTGTTAAGACCTGTGTGGGAGACGTTCGAGTGTCACAGAAGCGGAGGGGAGCAGGCACGCAGGGACAGCAGGAGCTGCACTTGAGCCAAGCAGAGCCATAGGCTCAGCCCGCCCCAGCCACTCACTCTTCACGGGAAGCACGTTCTGGGGGGATGCTGGCTGCACGTGGGCTGGCTCCTGGTTCTCCAGCAGCTTCTTGCTCAGGATGTCACTGAAGAAGATCCGGATCAGAGGCACTCCCCACAGGAACTGCAGCTGCTTGGTGATCAAGGGCATGGACTCGTTAAGGCTAGGAGAGAGCAGGAGACCAGGCATGTCAGTCCCACCTGACGTATGGACACAGACAGCCCACTCAGCTCCCCACTGGTCCTTCCACTAGGAGGGCTGCCTACGACCTGCCACTCAACATGGCAAGTAAGAGGATAAAGAAGAGAAAGTAGGATCCACAAATGCCACCAAGGGCCTAGAGGCATAAGGTACTGACCTCTTCCGTCTTCTCTGCTGCCTTATACCCAGGCTTCCTGTGCTGCCGACAGCATTCCTGCTCACCCCAGGGCCCCAGGCTCCCCACAGTACAGTCCTTCCAGACACCCTGTCTCTGTTCTTCATCCTGACAGTCCCCACCCAACCATTTACCACCCAGTCGACAAAAGCTAAATGATGCTTGCTGTACTGTCTTCTTCTTCACACCTAGACTGTAGGCCCAAGCCCGCAAGTCTCTGGAGTCTCCTAGGAGTCTCCTTGCCTTCAAGAGTTTCCTCCCCCACTCCATGTGGCACCCCCAGCCTCAGACTCACTCCTGAAATCTCTTCATCACCTCCTGGCTCTACATCCCATGAAGGCTCCCGCGGACTCCCAGCATCATAGGAGAAACAGCCACCACCCACGAGCATGGGCCAGGCCTAGAGGCAGGCCCTTGACATACCTCATCTCATTCGATCCTCTGAAACAACATTATCCAAGGGACTGAGAAAACTGTCCCCGTGTTTCAGGATTGGAGAATGGGATGAAGCGACTTGCCCAAAGCCCCCCAGAGCAGACCAGGCTGCACAGTTACGTGCTCCCCAGCCCCTCCTGCCTCCCACAACAACCCCCTCACCGAGTCCCAATCACACATGCTCCACCCTCTTTAGGCTGGGGAGTCACACGGGGGCCTGCCATCAGCTGGGCATTTGTCTTCTCAAATGGACGGCTCTTAGACACAAGGAAAAGGGAGACAATCTGGGGATTTCCTTCCCTGGCCCTCATTCTTTGCCTCAAGGGCAGCTGCCAGGGACCTAGGCAGATATCTGAACAGGAAAACAGCTGGGAGCCACAGACACCTTCGCTCCTGAGACCTGCCTCATCTCACTCAAGGGTATACAGGTTTCATTTTCAAACTCATCATGGCCCTTTAACTAAATCATTCTCTTCTTGCCTAGCATTTTTAATGTTTTTGAGTTCTGTAATAAAAAATTTTTAAATTGATATTCCACCTCTTGAAAAGGATGAGGTGACTTCTATCCCCTTTCAATCATGTGGCTTATTTTAGTACCTCCAAAATATGGCAGTCTAGGGAGTCAGGAAAAGCAATATTGAAAAAGAAAACAGTATTAACAAATGAGGTTCACAGTTTATTAAAGAATTAAATACAAAATAAGATGACCTCAGAGCAATTGCTGATATTTACAAGTAAAAAAAAAAGAAACTGAAGGGATATTCACGCAGGTTGTCTCAGGGTAGGGCCATAACGGGATGGCACTTATTCTCTTTTGGTTTTATCCAGATTTTATCCAGTGAATGTATATTACTTTTGTAACAAACAACACAACACAAGCTGGAAGGAAGAAGGGGGAGGTGGTGAGAGGCAGGCAGGGGACAGGAAAGATGGCGGTTTGCCTCCGGGACTCACCCATAGTCCACAGATTGCGAGAACCAGCCGAGAACGGGGTGCCAGTGTGTCAGGTTGGATTTCTTCTGGGACACGTACTTCTGACAGTAGCACAGCATCTGGGTGAGCAAACTCACAAACCCGTCTGTCTCCTCCTCTAACACCCTGGGGCTGAGGGAGCCCAAGTGCAGGAGGTTGCCTACAAAGAGAGAAAGCGGAGTGCAGTGGGCCCAGGTGACCCGCTGCATCACCTTCACAGCCCTGCTCTCTGCCCGGGGCTCCCATAGCCACGTCCATGTGCAGGAATAAACTCCACGTGGAAAGGCGCCTGGCTTTGAATCCTGGCCCTGCCACAGAGAGCTGCGTGCCCCTCAACCCACCTCTCCAATCTGTTTCCTCATTATAAGACTGGAATAAGGTTCACCCACTGTCGATGTGAGGATTACATGAAGTAACGTAAAACGTCAGACACGGAGAGGTGTGTGATCTTTCGTTAGCGTAACACTTTGATAGGACACGAAGATTTGAAAATCAAGAGTCAATGTAAGAAATGACCTTTGGAAGGACCTCCGAATGTTCTGGGAAATCACTGTTGTTCAATGTCCACCTAAGTTATTTAATATGCCTTGTGTGAGGACTCTCATCATAAACTCTCTCAAAATTTTGCCCCAAGAACCTTTCTCTATGTAAAATAAACTTCTAAGCAATGAGAATTACGTACCACTGCGGATTTCAAATGCTTCTATCCATTTGCTTCTGTCCTGTCTTCATTTACAAGGAAAATGGAAAACAGATGATGCAGGCCCTACCCTGAACTAAACACCACCCAACTGTGCCCATCTTTCTCTCTTGAGATGAGAATTATCCAGGTGATCCACCGCATTTTCATTTTTCCCTTGGCTGCCACAAAGCTGAGGGCCGAACTTTAACATTCATTTATAGTCGCTCCACTAGGTTGCCAGGTGGATATATTTTCCATTGATTTTCAATTTTACTCGTCTGTTCTATTTGATTACGCGTCTTTTAAGTACTTCCAACTGTTACTAAAAACAACTCGTGATCTCCAGAACAGTAAAAAAACAAAAACACTTGGACTTTTCCTGACGCCCAGAACACAGTCCAACTCCAGCCACAGATACTCACCCATTAGACAGAGCGTATGGCATCCTTCTAAGCTTTCACATACATCACGGCATCGATCTTCGTTTCTTAAAAATGTGATGAATTTACGAAGCATGTCATGAGATTCTAAAACAGCGAGGCGCTGCAAACAAGTGCAGACTGTTAGAGCGGGAGCTGGAGGAGGAGCTGCCCACCAGAGCGCAAACTCGACGGCCTGCAGATGAACACTTGGGCGCCCAATATGCTCTCGAGGGCCAGGAAGGAAATGCACAAAGATGAGAACTGGCTCTCGGGCCTGCTAACCTGAGTGTGCCTACGGTGGCTACCGGCTTAGAAGAAATCTCAGGAGGAGAAGTGGAAATTAACAGAAAAAACATTTACTCTCTAGTTTCTACGAAGAAAGGCAAAAACGGACTCGGGGGAACATCACAGAGTCACTTACCTCAGGGGTCACTGTGCTGAGATGAGTCACAAGAGCAGGCACAGACATGACGTGGATGAGGAATGGCCGAATCAGATTGTCTGAAAACTGTGCGGCAATCACAGGGCTAGACACAGACAGATCACCTTATTCACACGGGTTCGCGCGTCACCCCAGAGCCAAAGAGCCACTCTGCCAACGCCCCCAATTCCCCTGGAATTATGCTTCACAGGACTCTAGGAAAACTAAAGGCTAAAGATGAGGATGCCCTCAAGGGGAGTGGCTGAGTCAGTGACAGTATGGTTGTAGGATGCAGCTACGAGATAGATACGTTTCAAAGTTTTACTGACATCAGAGAATATTCGTGCTGTAATAAACTTTAGAGAAAACAGAATAAGAAACTATGTCCATGGGAGGTGAGGGAGGAGGTAGTGACTGGGAGGAAGGAAAAGAACTTCTGGAATGATGACACTGTTCTGTTTCTCAAGGGGAGTGGTACTTATGCAAGCATGTTTACTATGTGATAACTCACTAAAGATTCACACTTCAATTAAGCAATTTATTGTAAGTATGCATTATGATAATACTTAGATATGTGCATACATACATAAGCCTGTGAATATATACAAGTGGAAAAAAACCCAGGAAGGACAGATTTAAAAAAACGTTAACGACGTATGTCTGGGTTGTAGAATCATGACAGACACCTTTTCTTCCTTACACTATTCTATTTCATCCAGGTTTTCTACAATAAGCATGCAATCCTCCATAATCAGAAAAAAAAAGATAAATGTTATTAAAATGAGATAATGACCCTACCTCACCCCGTATATAAAAATTAACTAAAAATGGATTATACACCTAAATGCTAGGTTTACAACTAAAGCTGTAAAACTCTTAGAAGAAAACACAGGAGTAAATCTTTGTGACCTTGGGTTTGACAATGATTTCTTAAATAGGTGTAAAAAAAAAAAAAAAAAAACAACCCACAAAATTTGGGGCGCCTGGGTAGCTCAGCTGGTTAAACATCTGCCTTTGGCTAGGTCATGATCCTGCAGTCCTGGGATCAAACCCAGCAGGGAGTCGGCTTCTCCCTCTGCCTCTGCCCCTCCTCCTTGCTAGTGTGCGCACGTGCACGTGCTCTCGCGCTCTCAAAATGGATGAATAAAATCTTAAAAAAAAACCAAAACACAAAATTTAAAACCTTTATGCTTCAAAAGACACCATCAAGAAAGTGAAAAGACAACCAGCAGAAAGCAAGGAAATATGCAAATTATCTCCTGATAAGGGACTTTTATTTGGAACATACCAAGACTCATACAACCCAATTAAACAATGGGCAAGGATGTAAATAAGACATTTCTCCAAAGAAATATACACGAGTGGTTAATAAGCACATGACAAGATGGTTAACATCACTGGCCATCAGGGAACTGCAGATCACGACAACAGGGAAGGATCACCTCACACCCACGAAGAGGGCTATGATAAAGAAGATAACAAGGGTTGGTGGGAACTTGGAGAAATTGTAACTCTCATTCATTACTGGTGGGAATGTAAGGTGGTGAGGCCACTTTGGAAAAGTTAGGCAGTTCCTCTAAAAGTTAAGCACAGAGTTACCACCTGATACAACAATACCACTTGCAGGAATATATACAAAATGAAAAACATGTCCACACTAAAAGCTAACACATAAATGTTTATAGCAGCACCATTCATGATAGCCAAAAAATAGAAACAACCCAAACATGGCATAACCATACCACGGAATATTACTCAGCCATAAAAAAAGAAAGAAGAACAGATACATTCTACAACATGGATGAACACACTATGCAAAGTGAAAGAAGCCAGGCACAGAAGATCACACACTGTCGGGTTCCAGTCATGTGAAACGTCCAGAACGGGCAAATCCCAAGGGAGAGAAAGTAGATTCGTTGTGGCTGGGGAGAGAGATTAGGGGGGAAGGAATGTGACTGGTAATGGGTATGGGGTTTATTTCTGGAATTAGACAATGGTGATGATTGTACAACTCTGTGAATGTACTAAAAACCAATGAACTGTGTACTTCAAATGAGTGAAAGGTAGGATATGTGAATTATAATTCAACAAAGTTATTAAAAAAACACCAGAGGTCATGCAGGAAAAAAAAAAAAAGGTAGAACTTACAGGAGGAAATTGATCTCTTCCAGCTAACGTGCTCCAACGGCAACAAGCAAGTATGTTACTGGTATTTACTATCAGAATCTGTATTATAAACGTTCACTTTCAAGGATACCATTTTTGGGACAAGAAGACTGCACACGGCTAAAATGCTCAAAACACCACTGTCTCTGACAACTACCTGTCTATAGGAGGCTGACCAACCAAGCTAAACCCACTGAGCTGAGCTGGACAAAAGATAATTCTCTAAAAAGAGAATTAAGTTACTTTCTGTATGTTAGAAAGAGGTGTGGATCAGGACTAAAAAATTACCTAGAGAGAGGAAAAGCAAACCATAACAGAATGTCACCAAAACTTTAACTCGTCACTTCCTGCTTCCAAGGGGACAACTGCATCACCAAGGGGGCGCCAAGGGCAGGATCCCACCCTGAGTCATATCCCCGAGTAACTCCACCTGACTGACCAGGAGTGAGGCATCACAAGACTGTAAGGAGGCAGGGTTGCCTCGAAGGAGGCCAGTCTCAAAAGACCACACATACACACCAGACACTCCATTTCCCTCAATGCCCTGCTATCTATACCCCCAGCATGACGTCATCAAAAACTTCTTCAGCCTTGTGGTTGTTGCACATAAGTCCCCTCAGGTGACAAATCCTACCAACATCCTGCCAGTGGTACACTTAACAGGGTGCACCTTATGTGCGGGTCTTGGTGTTAGGCACAGCAGGGGAGGAGGGGAAGAGAGAGGTTTACTGCACGGTACCCGCCAACAGACAGCTCATGCTGCAACCAGGGAGCTGGACAGGCGCACAGGAAAAACAGAAACCGAGCCTGGGCAAACCTGGGGCCTGGGTAAGAAATGGAACAGGGAGAATCTGACAGAGTTCCCACGTGCCACAAATTCTATATATATTGTTCCTAGAATACAAGAATGTCTAATACATGACGCAAGTAGGCAAGTGTAAAGAACGAGGAGTAAAGAGCATAGGCTCCGGAGTCAGAGAGCCTGGGTTTAATTCCTGACCCTGCCACCCTCCTCTGTGTGACCTGGGGCACGTGGTTTAATATCTCTGGGCCTTAGCTTCCTCATCTATAAAACCGAGATTGAAGAATGTGGTGAGGAGTCAGTTAATGTGGGTAGAAGTCTTAGAACAATTGTGTGGTCCATGAATGTTAGCTATTTGCATCATAAGGTTTGGTGATCATGTCTAAACATACCATTTATAATTTTATAGGATTTCAATAGTATATTCCAGTATAACAAAACCACTAGATACCTTGTTTTAAAAGGTCCTGGCCATTTTCAATTACATACAGATATTCAGAGGGGGAAAAGGTGCACTGGTTAAGAAAAAGGATTTAGAGCAGCCCAGCCTTCACAAATGAACCAATGGACTCTAACGTACAGAGTGAAAAAAACTAAAATGATGGATGCTACCATATTCTTAAGGGAGAAGAAACGTGCTGGAATGGCTGGATGTGACCCTCCTGGTGAATCACACGGTGAATTACAACCCTCTCGGGCATGGCAGGGATGCTGGAACAGAAGGATTTGTGTTCTCAGGACAGAGGAGGAGGCAGAGCTGCTGCTGTGCCTAGAGCTCAGGCATCTGTGTCAACCCTTTGCTGCCCCTGACAGAGGAGAGGGTGGGCGATGCTGGAATGAGCCACCCCAGGAGGTGACCCAGGAAAAGTTGTTGCAGGAAACCTCCTGCTGGAAAACCTGTTTGTACCTACATCCTACAACTCACTGAATACAGCTCCTCTCAAGGTCTGCAAGAAAGGTGTAACTGTTTACTAGATAAACTGCAGGTACCTCTGGAACTAGTTACAGCATCAACGGTTGACACCTGCTCCTCTGTCTTAAAGATCTCACCTCTAGGAACGTGCTGTCCAAAGCGGTAGCCACTGGCTGTATGTGGCTCCTGAGCACTTAAAATGTGTTTAGTTCAGCAGCAGATAGGCCTTAAGTATAAAATCTACCCCAGGTTTTGAAGACTCAGTATGAAAGAAAAAGATTAATTTTAAATAAGTGATTTAAAAATACTAACTTCATGTAGAAATGATTATACTTGAGATATACTGGTTTAAGTAAAATAGATCATTAAACTTAATTTGCCCTTTCTTTGGACTTTTTTAATGCAGTTCTCATTATATTTCTATTGGACAGGGCTGCTCTAGACCAGCCTTGTCCAACAGAACTTTCCGTGATGATGGGAATGTTCCTTATTCGTGCGGTCCAATAGGTCGTCACTCCTCAGTCACATGTGGCCTGGAAGCACTTGAAACATAGCTAACGCGACTGAGGAACTGAGTTCTCAATTTTAATGTATTTCAATTTAAACAGCCCCACGGGGCGCAGTGGTAGTGGACAGCACAATCTAGACCAGGAGTGGCAAAATATGGCTCAAAGACCGAATTCTGCCCGCTGCCCATTTTTCTAAATACAGTTTTATTCGAACACAGCTTGTCTCGCTTGTGTATGTATTGTCTTTGGCCGCTTTGTGCTACGATAACAGGGTGGTTGTGACAGGTACTGTGTGGCCCACAGAACCGAAGATACGTATTAGCTAGCCCCTCACAGAAAAAGTCTGCCAACCGATACTCTACAACATCATTTCCCAAAATAGTATCCCATAGAAAAGGACTCCATGGGACATTAATTGACGTGCTCTACCACCGAAAAATTAGGCGAGGGTATTCCATGTTCACATATGTTCAGGCCAACATCAGATTAAACAAGCCCAAAGGTTCTTGAACCGTGGGACTTATCAAGAGCTTCCCCGGGTAAAGTGCCCTATGGATTAGCAAACGGGGCAGAGCAGGGAGCTCTACGAAGCTGATTTGACCACAACACTCCCTCTGCCCTAAATTATTATCTTGGGGATTAAGATTATCGGGTTACCTTATTAACATCTCTCCCAAGTCAGTGCTCCTTTCAACAGTTTAAGAATGTGCCAGACCCAAACAGACACAGCTTTGTGTACTTGGCGAGTCTCAGAATTGCAGGCATAATTTCCACATTGAACTATTTAGCTTACGTATTTTGTATCTCCTAACTAAGTGAAGGCAAACAGCACATCCTCTCTGGGTCTACAGATTGGAACATTTTAAATCTGTGTTCACAACCCTACTCCCTGAACCCTCTGCTCGGCCCTTTGCTGGGCCTCCTCCAGCTCCGAGGCTCTCTATTCAATTAAAAGCTCAAAAGGAAAAATACTTGTATGTTGGGTCCTTGGCACAATGTAAGCAATTCACTTTGAAAAGGTTCTCTCAAATCACGATGCAAAAAATTCAGGGGCACGGACAGAAGAGCTGCCCCAGACGCAG
>NW_024425897.1:12507075-12525600 GCF_017311325.1 Ursus maritimus
TCGGAAGAACGCCACTTCATGTGAATTCCGACAAAGTGGGCAAACCCACACTGAACATAAGGAACAGGAGAAAAGGAAAGCGAGAGAAGGAAGCCTCCCGAAGCACGTCAACCCCTCAGCTGGAGTTTACTACTTACCGCAGTGCTAGAGAAAAGGTTGCAGTTAAAGTGCCTTTAGACAGACAAGGCCGGGGTCTTGCCAGGCCACGGGTTAACAATATCTGAAAAAGAACATTTTAACTGGTCAGGGGACAATACTGACTTTATATTCATTTGTACGTAAAATAGCAGCACGGAAGTAAAAAGAGAGCCTCAGACAAAAAACTCTATCGGAATGTTTTCTGAAAATGAAGGGAGAGCAAAGTGAGGGTTATCGCCTTCGGTACACCACTCTGTCCCTCAATATCGTTATTTAAAACTTTGAAATAATAAACAGCTAAAAAAGCTTACAGCCCGTGAAAAGAATACCAGACTTATATTTTGTCTGTGTGTTCTTCCTATATTGTGGTATCCAGAAGCTTCCTCACTGAGATGAACAGCTGAGGGCATCACCTCTGGCCAGCATGCCACCTCACAGGGTTTGTGTGAGGAGAGAAAGCAACTCGATCAGGAAGGAGTCCATCTCAGTACCAGGCAGAAGGAAGGGCTAAATCAATGCTATGTCTTAAACTCAAAAATTCCAAAGTGCTTTTTAAAAATTTTTTTAATGTTCTTTTATTATGTTAGTCACCATACAGTACATCCCTGGTTTCTGAGGTAAAGTTCGATGATTCATTAGTTGCGTATAACACCCAGTGCACCATGCAATACGTGCCCTCCTTACTACCCATCACCAGTCTATCCCATTCCCCCAACCCCCTCCCCTCTGAAGCCCTCAGTTTGTTTCTCATAGTCCATAGTCTCTCATGTTTCATTCCCCCTTCTGATTACCCCCCTTTCTTTATCCCTTTCTTCCCCTACCGATCTTCCTAGTTCTTATGTTCCATAGATGAGAGAAATCATATAATTCTTTCTCTGCTTGACTTATTTCACTTAGCATTATCTCCTCCAGTGCCATCCATGTTGCAGCAAATGTTGAGAACTCGTTCTTTCTGATAGCTGAGTAATATTCCATTGTATATATGGACCACAACTTCTTAATCCAGTCATCTCTTGAAGGGCATCTCGGTTCCTTCCACGATTTAGCTATTGTGGACAACGCTGCTATGAACATTGGGATGCATATGGCCCTTCTCTTCACTACGTCTGTATCTTTGGGGTAAACACCCAGTAGTGCAATGCTGGGTCATAGGGTAGCTCAATTTTTAACTTTTTAAGGGACCTCCACACTGTTTTCCAGAGTGGCTGTACCAACTCGCATTCCCACCAACAATGTAGGAGGGATCCCCTTTCTCCACATCCTCTCCAGCAATTGTTGTTTCTTGCCTTGTCCATTTTTGCCATTCTAACTGGCGTAAGATGGTATCTTAGTGTGGTTTTGATTTGAATTTCCCTGATGGCCAAAGTGCTTTTAAACAGCGATTAGAGGGGCGCCTGGGTGGCTCAGTCGTTAAGCGTCTGCCTTCAGCTCAGGGCGTGATCCCGGAGTTCTGGGATCGAGCCCCATGTCAGGCTCTTCTGCTGGGAGCCTGCTTCTTCTTCTCCCACTCCCCCTGCTTGCGTTCCCTCTCTCGCTGGCTATGTCTTTCTCTCTCAAATAAATAAAATCTTTAAAATAAATAAATAAATAAATAAACAGCGATTAGAGTTCTGACAATTCCCTGGGGGTGTGGGCTGGCACAGTAACGGGCAGTGTGCACAAAAGGTGTTTGAGGACACAGCAAGAAAGGTAATACCAGACACCACCCATGGAGGAACCTGAGGGAACCAAGTTCTGAGGCGTCCTTCCCAACTTTAAATATCAAGTGACTGGGTTATTCCTGGAGCCAAAGATGCAGCACAATAAAGGGATCACAGGGCCACTGTCCTCCCTTGACACAAACCACAAGGGACTCAAGGCAGGGAAGGGACAGGATGCGAGGCTTTAAACTGCTGCAAAAAGGTTTCTGTGGGGAGGGCACCAGATAGGCCGAAATCAGATGTAAAAATCCAAGTTCAGGTAAGGAAGAACGAGGTCCCATGTTAGGGGACAGGGGTCACAAACCTGCAGCACAGAATAAAATCCATGCTGGTTGAGATGTCCCATGATATTTGCACAAATGTGGTTCATGGCTGGTCGAAGACTTTCCCCTAAATGAAGAAAAAAGTCTGAGAAGAAAGGCTCTGGCCTTACTGTGAACGGGTTATATGTGGGACAGAATATCACGGCCTAGGCCCAAGGCCATGAAGAAAGCAGATTTTCTCTGGCTTGCTTTCCTACCCTCTTTGGTTTGGTACCAGAGTACAGGGAGAGGCCGATCTCCAGAATTCTCTCCCCCAGGAGGTCCAGCTCAAGTGTCCCCTCTTAGGTGACGAGTCCTATCATTTCCCTGGCCAGGAGTAACGTCTCCGGCCTCCAAGCGCCTGTAGCACCTTTCCTAATTCCCTCCGAGGGCCTGGCACTTTCTGCTCTCTGTGCCTCCCCCCGCCCAGCCCAGGATATGAGCTCCCTGGAACTCAAGACCAGAACTCACCCAGTTTTAAACCACCCCCCCCCCAACGCCCCTGCCTTAAAATCACCCCTCCTTCCTGCCCAGGAGCCTCTGCACATACAGCTGCCTCTGCTCTCAAAGTGCGGTCCCTCCTCCTGGCTCTGTGAACGCCAACTCTCCCTCCGGCTCTTAGCTCCAACATCGCTACCGCAGCAGAGCCCAAGCCCCAGACACAGCGAGGCAGGTCCTCCCCGATGCACTGAATGCGCTCCCCTCCTGTACTCTTCCCTCTGAGCACATGCCACACTGCTGTCATGACACGTACGTGTTCACACGTATAGTCTGCCTATGTTCATGTTCCCTTTGGTGTCTGTCTCCCTCACCAGACCCCCCAGTGCTGAGAGGAAGGGCGGGCACAAGGCAGTGGTTCGACACCTAAAGCTGCTTGAGGGCAGTGACCTTCTCTGTCTCTCCAGCGCCTGCGCAGTATCTGGCATGGAGAAGGCTATTCACTGAACGTACGAAACACGTAAGGCTCAGTGCACTATCCGGGGAAAACGAGGCAGCTTCACAACGCAAATTTTATGGGCAAAATAGAATGACTTCCTGCTCAATGATTCTACCACGAATGACAAGGCTTGAGCAACTATTACCACTTAGAGCCTGAGAGGCTGGGGCAGTTTTAAAAAAAGGAGATCAGAGGAAACAAGCCTTTAAACATAAACGCAAAGAAAGGAGAAATTATAACACAACACTGAACGCGTTCTGCATACTGCAAAAGCTAGCTAATGGACGCGCCAATGGCATCTTCGTTCGCATGGTTTTAGGTCTCTCCTGAGGCTTACGGTGGCGAACATGCTTCTTAAAAAGGTGAAAGGGTCCCCAAGCTCACTATGCAAATGCCACTTGGGAAAGGTTTTAAAGCAAGCCCCACAGACCTTTTCCGCGGAGAATTTTCCACGTTGAAGTGTCTGTGAAGGTGACGAGCATCGTGAGGTACAGCGTGATGAGTCTGGAGTCCTGTAAAATTTCGGGCTGGAAACAATAAAGAAACTGAGATTAAGACATATGCCCTCCAGTCTCCGACAACGGAGCAGCCATTTACAACTGCCTGGATGGCCTCTGAGCCCAGTGAGTCAGGACTGTCCGAGTTTACGCTTTTTCTTTTGGGGAATGACCAATTTGGGAGTTAAAGGACAGAGATTTTGGCACACTAGTGCTCGAGCATGGAATCTGAAATGCTCTTGGGAATGGAGAAGAGAATTCTTGGAAAACAACATGACTGGAGCTGGCTGGCTATGTGTATGTACGTAGGCAAGCATGTACGTATGTTCACTGAAGCGGCAGTGCAGAAATGCAGTTGAACATGACAGGGGCTCTTGGCTCAGACGGCTAGCTTTACCACTTCCTAGCTGTGTGATTTAGGCCAAATTGCTTACCCTCTCTGTACCCGTTTCCCCAGCTACTGATTAGCAATGACTGATCATTGCTTTCTCCATAGGCTTGTTATTAGAAATGAATGAATTAATGTATATAAAGCACTAAGAACAGTGCCTAGCTCATGGATAACTCTATGGAACACTGGCTATTTTTATAATCATAATTCATGCTTGCTGCCAGGTCAAGGCCAAGTGAGTCATTCACAAGTGCCTTGAGGGAGATGGCTATGAATGGACCACTGGGGGCTTTGGGGAGATCTGCTCCATCACTCAGCTACCACCTGAGTCACTGCCAAGCCTCTGCCCCTGAAACCTCTCCCCCCATTGTACGAAGTAAAAATGTCCACTGTTTGCAATGACTCACACCCTGCCCACCTTCTCATAACACAAGTGTGAGCACAGGACCAGGACAGGACAGTGGCAGTACCCCATCCCTCTTGCCACGGTGACCAGCTCAAGGTTGAGACTGGGATCCCACTACGCCTTTATGGGTCCTCCCAGATTTCTAAACCAGTAGGAGAGGTCTCCCTTTTCTCTTTGGTCAAGACAGGGTGAGGATGTGAGGCCAGAACTGCTGGCTACCGTGATTCCCAAAGGGAACAGGGATGAGAGAAAGGGACAAGCAGAATCCTAGAAGCTCCTGATTCTGGTCATCCCTGGCTGCCATGTTACAGAGAATATTCTATAGAAGATATTCTCCTTCTTCCTTAGCTTGTATGTATTACTAGCTGTACTCATGTTGGGTTTCTGCACTTGTAACAAGAAGCCTGACTAGTATAATAATATAAACAGTAAGTTATCCATTGTATCAAAAGAATGGAAAGAAAGCCAACAGATTCCCAGGCATCAGAGACTGTGGTAAGTGCAGGCCAATGTTCAAAATATTACACAGGAAAGAAGGGCCCATTCTGATAACAGTATCTAACTTGCTCTCTCTTAGAACAAGGGCTCTAAGAATATATATTTTTTTAAGATTTTATATATCTGACAGAGACACAGCCAGAGAGAGAGAGGGAGCACAAGCAGGGGGAGTGGGAGAGGAAGAAGCAGGCTCCCAGCAGAGCAGGGAGCCTGACGCAGGGCTCAATCTGAGCACCCTGGGATCACACCCTGGGCCGAAGGCAGACACTTAACAACTGAGCCACCCAGGCGCCCCTCTAATAATTTTCTTACTAGACTCTAACAAACTTCCAAAGGAATAATCTATGAAGGAATCACGAGGACTCTCAAAATACATGCTAAAGGCCTCCAATGAGGACTCTTGTTTTGTCTTTACCTTGAGCTGCTCAAGAAACTCACAGCAATACCAAAGAATGTGTTTGATCTGTTTAATCCATAGGAGGGTGAGATCCTTGGAAAGAGCCAGGGACACATACCACACCTATAAGCAGGAGAAAGAGAAATGTAATGGGCAGGTACAGGGATCAAATTACATATGTTGTAGCTATTGGAATGGGACCACTTTGCTAGGTCCAGTGCCAGAGAAAGCAGTGGAGATGAATGGGTGAATAAACAGAGAGTAGGATTTATTTTAACACTAAACCCAGAGGTAAAATAGCCTAGTAAGGGAATTTAGCATCCTGAGTAAGAGGTAAGAGCAGACCATAGCTCTTGGATAATGAAAAGACTAAAAACAATCAGTTGCACTTTGTTAATGTTTCAATCCATTACTTACACGCAGGGCTGTATGTATCCATGCAAAGTCATACCTAACAAAATCCTAACATTCAGCAGGAACTTTAGAGCCAAAGAGACTGGCCCGAGAGCTTCTGGGAGACTTCTCACCCCCATCCCACTTACCTTGGGTTCATTCTCAGCATCCATGCTGCTCAGGATGCAGCGACACAGCTTCTCAAATCTCTGCAAAGAGGCAGAGTGGGGGTTATAAATTCCCACAACCAACGATGAAATGGGAAAGCAGCAAGTGTCCCGTGGGCACCTGGCACATGCAGGCACTCGCATGGTGTCAGATGACTCACATGTGCTCATATTTAATTCCCTCTCATAGATACAGAAACTGAAGATCAGAAAGGCTAATGAAAGGCTCTCAAACTGGTGGCCCACAGGCTGGATGAGCCCTACACATGCATTTTGGACTGGGGCTCCTTTGGAGAAATCAATCTGGCAATCTGGGCCTGTACTCCTGCAGACTAGCAGCAGTCCCTGAATTGTGCTCTCCCGGTGGCCATTCTGTAAGCACCACAGATGCGGACTTTGGCCTTACCAACTGTCACATCATCACTTTTCTCTTGAATCCAAAAGGAAGAAAAGTGGAAACTAAGTTACACTGTCTATACCAACCCTGGATCCACCCTCAGAAGTGCCCTGGCCCAGGACAGCCACCTCATTACCCAGAGCTATAGTTTCCTCTGTTAGCAGGGGTCACCTCCCTGCACCTGCCTGTCCTCATCTATGTGTCCGTGTGCCCACTGCCAGTGTACTCCTGCCTCTCTCTGGGCTACCGTCTCCACGGGGCTAGACCTTGCCCATCTTGTTTCCTTCCATGACCCCAAGTGCCCAGAGGAGGGTCTGGCAAAATGGGACGCTTACTAGTAATGAATGCCTAACCCCTGAGCACAGAGGCACTCCTCAATGGTATCGTGAGTACTATTACAGACAATTCGCTGCTCTAGGCTGATCGCTCCAATCCCAAAGGTGCAACCAACACATTTGGTTTGGTTTATAGGATTTGAAAGAAATTTCAAATTAGCTACCAATTTTTACAAACGCGCACAGATCTCCAGCACCTCCTTTACAAAACAGAGTAGCAGTCCACCACTGGCTGGAGTCCAGGAGTGGCTGCCCACCTTGAGTGGGCATGCCACAGACCTCACCACTCCCTCTGATGTCCTCACCAGCTCCCGTCAGGTTACTGCTCATTAGGATTTCTGTTATGTTTTGTTCCTGTATATGGCTTCTTTCACTCATTTGCCCAACCTGCCTGGCTCCTGTTTGCATCTGAGTCCAAGTGCTTATCATAGTCAACGTGAAAAGAACGGTGATAGCGTTCAGAAGCACTGGCCATAATGCCTACAAAACTTGTCCCAAGAAAACTAAAAGGGCAGGATATGGCCGACGCAGAGTCTATCTTGCAGACTCGCTCTAAGGCCCTACGGCCTAAATGAATTAGTATTTATAAAATACTTTAAAAAGACTAGCCGATGGGTAAGCAGAGTGTTCACTATTATTATTTTACCTCGTTATCCTCTTTAATTCGGAACAGGAATAGCAGTTTCCTGGCAATCTTAAAAATACAAAGTGCGCTTCTTTTACTGGACTCAGCATCATCCGCTTTAAAAAACTCATCGATCTCTCTCCTGGGGAGGGAAGGATAAGAAAAAAAAAAAAAAAAAAAGACATTTTAAATTAGCTCCCAGCAACTGGAAGGCTTTTCACAAACTGCAGCAGAAAGCACCATCTTTTCTTGCCATTAATTAGGAGCAAGGGAAAATGTGCTGAGTCCTTGGCGCCCACCTGATCTCTCTCTGCAGCCGACTCCGACAAAGGAAACTCCGAACGTGGGCCTGGATCTCAACAGCCGCCCGCTCCCGCTCCTTCTGCACAAGCCTTTCCTCTCGAGCCTGACGGGCCCGATCAATGAACCATGCTCTCGAGGTCTGAGAAACGGTGAACATGCTGGCAAATTTGCACAAACCCTGCAGGGAAAGTGGTGAGCAGCCTCTGTAGGTTATTATAGGAAAAACACACACAGGAAGGGGCTCATGAGCCAAGGGTGGGCAGCAGAGAGCTACTTGGGACCCTTCTGTACCCTCCAAAGGGGCTAATGGCTCTCCTGGCACAAGTCCCAACTTCCTATCAGCTCCTTTCATGCGACTCATCTAGACTAGCGATGCTCTTTCCTGTATTAAATAATTACATCTTCTTAAGAGAAAGAGCACAGCATCTGCCATAGGGTATGGGCTCCGTAATCGTTTAACAGACGAAAAAAGCCTGAATCGATTCCATTCCTAAAGCTCTAATGCAAACCAGGCATCCTCCAGGTCAAAGGTTCCTAGATAATCGAATTTTCTGGAACAGTCTAAAACGGAGCAAATTTATTTTGCCAAGTAAAGACTTGGGGGGGGGAATCAATTATTTACTGTCATTATTTCATTCAGACATTTACTCGACAAATATTTACTGGCATTTATTTTGTGCCCACCACAAAAGACCTTAATTTTTTTGAAAAAGGGCCGCTTTAATGCTAAAAAAGCCAAACGTGATTCCAGCATGCAAGACAATCTGTTAAACTGAATACATCTGGTTTTATGTGTCACTTACTCTACCATCCTTACTGATCCCATCCTGCCAAGGGCCGATGAAGACTCTGCCGCAGATCTCTGCCATCCACTGACTGGTATGATTTGACAGAGGCTTTCAATTATGTTACATTTTTAATCTAAATCACCAGTAACTGTCTTTTCCCAAAGTGGTGGCTTTGGCTATCAGCCTAGTGCACATAACACTGGTCCATGGAGCCTCCCACACTAAGATGATTTCTATGAATGCTTGAAAACTGTCATTCTGTCCCAAATATATAATCAGCCCAGCTGACAAAATGACTAAAATGGATTACTCAGAAATTCAGATTTCTGGAAAACAATCTCTTTACCGTGTCACCTCCCTCAAAGCAATGCCCACATGAAAACACCAACAAGAATAAAGAGCTCACTCAGGTCTCCACCCATGTCAACATATGGGGGGGGTGGCTCTGTGGTCCCTTTTTTTTTTTTTTTTAAAGATTTTATTTATTTATTTGACAGAGAGAGAGGCAGCAAGAGAGGGAACACAAGCAGGAAGAGTGGGAGAGGAAGAAGCAGGCTTCCCACTGAGCAGGGAGCCTGATTCGAGGCTAGATCCCAGAACACTGGGATCATGACCTGAGCCAAAGGCAGACGCTTTACCGACTGAGCCACCCAGGCGCCCCTTTGTGGTCCCTTTTCAACAGTGATTCGCATCTGTTAAACAATAAGGCTTTGCAAACACGTGGGTCTCTCATCAGTAATTTTCAAAACAAATGAACAAAGCCCACCTGATCACAGCGGGGAAGATAAGAAGGCAGGGGAGGAGGGGTGCCTGTGTGGCTCAGTTGTTAAGCGTCTGCCTTCAGCTCAGGGCGTGATTCCAGCGTTCTGGGATCCAGCCCCGCATCAGGCTCCTGCACTGGGAGCCTGCTTCTTCCTCTCCCACTCCCCCTGCTTATGTTCCCTCTCTCACTGGCTGTCTCTCTGTCTGTCAAATAAATAAATAAATATCTTAAAAAAAAAGGGGGGGGGAGGAAAAAATGGTCTTCTAGAATCACTTGCTTTCTCTGCCCAGCAGAAGTCTGGAGAGCTCACCTGAGGACTTGCCTTTGACACAGAAACAGCAGGTAATCATTAGTGATGTGGTCAAGGTCTCACAGCTGAGGGCAGCTTCTCGCTTCAGAGGAGCTTGTCTTTTCTGGCAAAAGCAGAAGGAAAAAAAAAAGCAGATTCAGGGTTAAGTTTTATAGGTAGGGCATCCTATATGTTCCTCACTGAATAAAATAAACAGGGCCTCTGGTTTAAAACAACACTAGTGTCCTTTTTAGTTAAGGTCTGATCTAAATGTTACACCATATCTCCCCAGGCCTTCAGTTTAAAGCGAACAGACTGAAAACAATCCCAGAGAAGCTGAATTAAAGCTGTACTTGCTTTACGATAGTAAGCAAGAGCAGAGTGGATATAAAGTTAAAAAAGCCACTGAAAATTATGTTTGACATTTTTTAACGATATGAAAAATGTTTATGCCGGAGAAATGAAAAAAAGAGCTGGCTGTGAACCAATACGATCCCAATTACATAATGAAAAGAACGCATGTGCACACAGGCACAAAGCTGGGAAAAAGAAATACACCAACAGGTTGAGGGCGGTTGTTTTGAGGTAGAGGGATCGTGGGAAGTTCTGCTTCCTTAACTAGAGTCTGTTTTCCAAATTTTCTGCAGAAAGCACATGGGGAGGCAGCACGGCACTGAGCAGCACACATGCTTCGGAGTCACACAGAGCTGGAGCCGGTCCCCAGCTCCGCCAGGTACTGTAGAGATGCCTCAGAGGCTTTCTGCCTTCATCTCTTAATTGGCGGAGGCTAAGGAGGACCAAATGAGATGGCGTAAGTCAAATACCTATTAAGGTGGCTGACAGAGTACAGAGTCAATAAGTAATCAATGTATTATTTTCACAGACATGAGTTTTGTTTTGTTTTTTAAGCTCTTCGGATACGGGCACCTGGGTGGCCCAGTTGGTTGAGCGTCTGCCCTCGGCTCGGGTCATGATCCCAGGGGCCTGGGATCTGGCCTTGCATCGGAGTCAGGGCTCCCTGCTCAGCGGGGAGTCTGCTTCTCCCTCTGCCCCTCCCCATGTTCGTGCTCGTGCTCCCTCTCACTCACTCAGATAAATGAAATCTTAAAAAAAAAAAAAAAAAAAAAAAACTCTTCGGTAGAGGCTCTCATCTGCACAGTCATGCAGGTTCTTTGGGTAGGAATTAATGCTGGGACCATTACATTCTTCATCAATTACATTTTGTCCTGTCCCTGGGTGCACTAAGTTTCACCATTCCTGTCACTTGGGCTAGGACCCTGTGTAGACTGGGTAACAGCTTCAAGCTCCTGAGAGCTGCCAAAAAAAAGGGCCCAAGCCACGAGCACAATGGTATGATCGTTCCTTAACATGTAGAGAGTCCCTCACTTGGGAGGTAGTTGGGGTGTGAGGAGGAGAGAGAGCCTCTTCTCAATGGAAAAACAGGAGGACACACAGGCAAACTGTGACAAAGTAGCTGTAAGACTACCTCAAAACTTTCACTTCTCCCAGGGCGCCTTGCAGAAGAGCTCTTTCTTGAAATTACCATCCCCTCAGCAATACTATATGTTGGTTTCTGCTTACGCCATATAATAGTCTGTACTTTGCAGTTTTTCTAATTCCTTCTTATTCACCTCTTCTATCTGCCTAGAATCTACTAGTTTGTCAAAGTACATTATGAAATCTTTATTATTCAAAGTTACTGTAAAGAAGGATTACACAAACTTTGACATAGTCAAAGAAAAGGCTGTATGTAGTAGAAAAAACCCTGGATCAGACAAAGTACACATGATTCTACTTCATTTGGCCAAACTGCTTATCTGCTCTAGGCCTCAGTTTCTTTATCTGTAAATTGAGGATAATAGTACCTACTTCCTAGGGGTGCTAAAAGAAATAATTGAAACATTTACACTTCTTCTGTTGTGACCTAGTCAACATGACACTGTGATTAGGATTCAGTAGGAAAATTTTAACAAGGAGTATCTGAAAGCAGATAAAAGTAAAGCTCAGTTACATGCTATCTGGACTTAAGCAACAACAACAAAAACAAAAAGCTTACCAACCAGTTAGGGAAACAAAGATATATGTGGAAAAATTAGAAACACAAGAGAGTGGTGATAACCAAGATATAAAAAGCAAAAAGGAAAATAAGTTGATTAAATATCATGTGTCATGTCCCTTCTACATAGTAAGACCAGCAACCGTGTGAGATCATTTAGTTATGTCCCAGAGTCCACATTAGACCATTAGTAAGGGGGCAGAGCCAAGATTTTAATAGTAAGAGACAGAACTCAGATGCTTTTCTACTTCTATATTACCATGGTATCTGCTCAAAATCAGTCTTCCCTGGATGAGGTCAGCTTCATGGAGAATTATGAAAGAGTCCAGAGGGTATTATCCAAAGGTGAAGCATCATAAATATCACCTGCTGTCTGAGCCCAAGACGATTTCCCCCCTATGGTGGAAGAGCTGGGCAGCCAAGTTTAGTGACCACCATCTGTTTACCGGCAGATCATGTACCAGACACTGTACAGATATTTAATTTTGTCTTTTCAACAGCTCTTGAAGGTCTCAGGGGTCCAATTTTTAAAGAATAGGCAACAGGACTAAGACTATTAAGAATAACAGCTATCATTTACTGAAGGCTACAGCCTATCTAGGTGCATGTTATTATCAATCCCACCTTCACACAGAGAAAATGAAATGTAGAAGGGACATGACTTGTGAAAGGTCACTAGACTCCCGAATTTTGAAGCCACCTCTAAGCCAAAGCAATTAGTTAAGTGAAACAGACAAGACCCAAGGGACTCCGTCACTCAACAGGACAGCAAAGAAAAGCTGAGAATGCAAGGCTGCCGCTAGGGCTAAGTTGGAGTCCGATTACGACCAAGTTTTTCTTATTGAAATCATTAACACCAGCTGTTTCTACTGAGAGAGCTGAGTGTCAGATACTAAAACTTGCATTACACAACCTCCTCTGTGAAACGAGCTAATTACTCCATTTTACAGAGCAAGAAACCGAGGCTCGGAGAGATGAGAGAACTCACCCAAGGTCACACAGCGAGTAAATAGGACTCGAACTCCGGTTTGGGTGACTCCTGAGCCCAGAATCTTGCCTCGGCACCAACAACCACAATAACAAATCTTTTTCACCCAGCATTAGTCTGTCTATAAAAGCCTATCGTCCCGGAGATGAACAGGGGTGGAAACGGCTACGAAGAGACCACCCCCAGAACACGAAAGCCAGTCCCCAACACCTGCCCTCCCACTTGGGGAGGCAAGGACCCGGGCAAAGGGCCACCTCTCTCAAAGTCCCCACCACCACCCGGAGAACCCACAACCCTGTTCCCACTCGCTACCCGCAGGTCGTAGACCTTTGTGTGCTCGAGGCCCCCGCGCTCGGGGTCGGGGCCGCAACTACCGCCGCGTCAGCCCAGTACCCTCGAGCTTTGCCAGACCCGGGGCAGCTGCCGAGGCCCGACCGCCATCTTGCCCCGGGGTGTCCGCTCTCAAAGCTCCGCTGGGAAGCAACTATCCAGTTCCGGTAAACGACAGTTCCGCAGAGCTTCTGTACCCGGGAAGCACGACCTCCCTGCATCTTTTCCTCCTCTTCGGAAGGTGAAAAAAATGGGACCATTCAAGAGCGGGTTAATGCCTGATCCAGCGGAGAGGAGATGCAACCCACTCCAGTCCCGGAGGCTGGAGGGAATGCAGTTGATGTGTAGGCGTACGACGGACCATTTAAGAAAGCACCCTCTGCGGGGCGGAAGCGAGTTGCGGCAGCGGATGTTCCCTCCCCGGCCCCGCCTCTGCCCCCGGCTTGCGCGAGCTGGGTGTTTCCTGCCTCTCTCAGTCCGGTTTTGGAGACTCCGGCGTCTTCCGACTTTTCATGGTAGGGAGGGCGTTGCCCACCGACTCGGGCCTCTGGGCGGCCGGGAGAGCCCGGCAGAGGCAGAGTAGAGAGAGAAGGGGTCGAGAAGGGGGGTTTACGATGAGAAGCTGTCGCGAAAGGGGAGAGGCAGGGGATTGGAGGGGGGGCGCGATGCCGGGGGTGGGGGAAGGGCTTCGGTGGATAATTAGGGGGAGGGAGTCCCTGGCTGATCCTAAAGAGCATTTCGGCTTAGAGGAGTAGGTTTGTGTGTGGGTGAGTTGGTAGGGGTGTCTCTGAGTCTTGAGTGCGCATTGGAAATGGGATTGGTGATTGTGAAGAGAACAAAGGGGTCGTCGAGGGTGGACATTGAGGATGGGAGGGTGTTGCGAAAGAGAACGGTTAGGTTCTGAGAGAACGATGTGGGATTCCTTGGGGCGGAGCTTTTGGGGTTTTTTGGAAGTTTTGACTGCAGTCTCTGGGTTTCGGGGAAGTGGAGAAGGGACTTCCAGGTGGTTCTAAACACTAGGACGAGCGGAGGGGATGGGGGAGAAATAGAAGGAGCTGGAGGGCTGATATGCATCTGGTGCCTAGAGGAATGCCTGAAGTCAGGGTACCTTCACCACTGAGTCCAGCGCCCTTAACTGGCGCCTTGGTACCTAGTCACTTCCTTTGGAGCACGAAGTGGCCACACCTAAGGAGCTGGAATGGATCACATGCTGTCACTCAGCTGTGGGAAGGGTTGTTGCTTGTGATCCTTTAAGGGTCTATACCTTAAATGGCCCTTTGGCCCTGGGTGCAGATGACCAAAGTTCAGCCTAGCTCTTTTACTTCTTTGCCTCCTGTCTTTCCTGGAAAACGCAGTCATTAGAGAAGATCAGTTTCAAGGACACTGCTGAAGAAAACGTAGCCAACCTGTATCTGACTTAGCTCATTTTATGCAAAATAAGGACCACCTGAGGAGAAGGAGGCATTAAACCACTGGTTCTCAGACCGGTCCCCAGATGAGCAGTAGCAGCAGCATCACCTGGGAACTCGTTAGAAATGGCCAGATTTTCAAGCTGTACCATTGGCTACTGAGTCAGTCTGGTGTCAGGCCCCTCAATCTGTTTTAATACACCCTGGGGGAGATTCATGATATCTTGATTTGGGTATGTAATGAAAGGGGCTTGAGTCAGAGGACCCTTCTAGTTCTGATTCTTCATTTTCCCCTAAAAAGTGGGATTGAGGATAGCATCTTCACTGGACTCCTGGGAGAAATAGGCCAATAGTTTGCATGATACACAGAGGGAGAGAAAGTAATTTAGCAGAGCACTTGGAAGTGGCAGTAACTGCCTTATAAGCAAGTTTTGGATGCAAAATAATGCCACGGTTATGTGGCTGATGTAGTGCAGTTTGGTTGAAATGGAACAGCCGACTTTCCTGAGTTGTAGAAATGCCCTTAGTTTGGGGAAGTTTTATAATTAGCCAAAAAGCAGTGACTCTTAGATCAAGCTGGTTAAAGAAACACATTAGTTTTGTGGCTCTTAGCTGGGGCTGCACCTTAGATCACCTGAAGAGCTTTTTAAGTACTGCTGAGCTGCCGTTCCCCCCCCCCCCCATTCTGATTAATTGGCCTGGGGTGAAGCCCATTAAGTGCACCCAGGTGATTGTAGTGCCCAGCCTGGGACCTCTGGTCTTAAGGAAGCTTGAGGGACAGTAAGGGCCAAGTGCCAAGTACTTTAACATTCATTCCCTGAAGGTTATTTTGAAGATTATGGCTTTACCTTCATTTTACAAGGTAGGAAACTGAGACTCAGTTAAAACACTTGTCTGAACCTCACACAGGAAGTGGTGGAACTGAGACTAGTCTAGGTTCCTCAGACCTTTGATCAAACTTTCCACATGCACATCTCCCCCCAACACACAAGAATGACAGTTCCACAGAGAGCTGTAGAGAAAACATCCAAGAGTGAGGGATTTCGTGCCTCCTTTTATTGTACTTGCACAAGCCTCTTTTCGAGTCAACACTTTTCCTCCTCGGGCTGATTTTTATTTTTTAAGCATGTATGCAGTTGCTTCCTGTCTGTGGCTCTGAAGCCGTGAGATGGGGGCTGGCTTTTGTTTATGATGCTTTAGTTTATTTTTATGTGTGGTCAGGAATTCACTGGGCCAATAGAACAAGAGGTTGGGGAGCTTCTCCAAGATGGTGAAGTTAATACGTGTACAGAACTATTTGGAGCAGTGGGTTGCAATCTGGCTGCAAATTGGAATCACCTAGGGGAGTTTAAAAAACTTATGTTGCTTAGGCCATACCCCCAGACCGGTTAGCATCAGAATTTACACGGATAGGACCCTGATGTCAGTTGTTTGTTTGTTTGTTTGTTTTTTCTTTTTTAAGTGAGAGCTACTGTTTAGAATTTGCAACAGGATACTCGGGAGAGATCTAACTGGATTAAACTTTTCTGATTGACTAGAATTGGTGACCAGTACCTCAAGTATTAATTCCATCTTTGTTTCTTGTAACCAGTTTTGCTCTCTCCCCAACCTCATTAATGATGACATCAAATCTTTGAAACAAGTGGAAAAGCAGGATCCCAGTAGCATTGGCTGGGGAGTCTTCCATAGAGAGATTTGCTAGGAGAGGTTTATTGTCTGCTGCTTTGTGTCCTTAGCTCAGTGTCATGCGGGCTCAGGGACGTGGTCAGAACCTTTTATCCAAGGGCCATTCGCAGTATTGAGGTGACTGACCTTTGGAAGGGTGGGTTCCAGAAAGGTTCAGAGCTTTCTCTATTCTGGAGTTTCAGGCCCCTCAATCTGTTTTAATACACCCTGGGGGAGATTCATGATATCTTGATTTGGGGTATGTAATGAAAGGGGCTTGAGTCAGAGGACCCTTCTAGTTCTGATTCTTCATTTTCCCCTAAAAAGTGGGATTGAGGATGGTTTCTACCTTTATCTCTTAGTGATTCAGGTGGGTAGCCGTAGAGATGGAAATGGTCTTCAGAGAGAAGATAATTTGAGTCTTTGAGAGCATTCTCAAATAATCACAGTGTGAGTGTTTCATGTTGGAGTGTCTGCTCTGAGCCAGAGGCCGCGTGTGGCATCCCTCACAGCAGTCCTGGGAAGGAGACACTGCTGTTGCCCCTGTGTGATAGACGGGACAAGACTCAGATGACTCACCCAAGCTTCCACAACTGGTCAATCAATGGCAGGGCTGGGCGCTTAAATTCAGGTCTGACTTCCAAACCCAGGCCCTTAGCCACACATTGCCTCCCACCTTTTTTCAAAGCCTTTTTTGTACTTGATGAAGAAGGGAGGGTGGGACGCCCCTTTCTCAATGTATATGTTCCAGGTTTATATATTCCAAGCATGAATGTTGATGAAGTTATGGGCTTAAGGCCAGACAGGACTTGCCCATGTCCTAGCTCTGCCACTGACCCACCTCCAGTATCAGTGCACTCTGGGAAGTGCACTCCGAATCTTCAAGTTGGAAGTCACAGTCGCTGTGTTCCAGCATTGTTTGGATTTTAAATGTTGTGTGTGGCGGTAGAGATGAAAAGTGGTACCTTTGGCGGCGGAGGGGTGGGAAAAGGGTGTGGAGGGGCTTTCTGGAACCATGAAAATGTTCTCTATTTTGATCAGAGTGGTGGCTGCAGGGATGCATAAACTGGCCAAAACTCCTCAAACTGCGCACTTTTAAAATATACTTTGTGCAAATTATCTTTAAAAGGTATTGGAAAGTTAAAAGTACATTGAAGTGTACTTTATAATTTTTTCATTTCATAGTTGCCTTACAAAACACTAGACCATTTCCCAAAACACGTATTTTTGTGTAAATTTAGATTTGAAAAGGTGATTTAAAAAGTATTTCTATTTTGGAGCAATTTTCCTGACTGAAAAGCACCAAAACCCCACACCCATAGGCCTTCACCCTCCTTGCCTTGCCCGTGGTCTTCAAAGTTTTGAGAAACTCTCTTCTCCCCAGCTACTTCTGTCATCCCATGGACAGACTATTTCTGGAGGGAAGCTTTGGTGATAACCTTTAATGTAGGGTTTCTGGGTACTGACTTCAAAGGAAAGTTGGAAGGACGGGGTCACTGCTTTCTCTTTACCGCTTTTATTTGTGGTGTTAGGCCATAGAGACCCCAGGTGAGTTAAACTTGAGCTTTTGAAAAACATACCTTCTTGGGATATATTCACTTGATGAAGCAAGAACGCTTTCTTGAGAAAACACTTATCTTTCCAGGAGCCCATTCTTCCTGTGCCATTCTGCAGGGCCCTGACAGGAGTCCCCCAGTGAGTGATTTCCAAGCTGCTCTTTTGGGTGCATGGAAGTCAAGAGGGTTGGGCCTTGCCTCTGCTATTACCGATCAATGGACAACAGGTTGCCACTCATCATTAGTCCCTTCTCCCATTGAAAAATAAGTTGTGTTTTTCCTATTATAAATGTAATACATGTTAATTGTGGGAGATCCTGAAAAGATAGAAAGGCATAAAGAATTTAAAAAACAATCCTTTTTCAGGATCAGGGTATTGTTTTTTTAAAGCTTTGTGCTGCCAACCCCCCAGGAGCATGCCTGTGGTCAAAGTGGGTTTTATTTCCTTGTGGCAGTGAGGGAGAACCGTGGAGCATATCAGAAAGAGGATTGAGGCTTGCCTTGGGTGATTTTGGGGAAGGATTCAGGGAAGTGGGGCTTTGCTCTGTATTGAATGCTGTCAGGAAGGAGGGTTAATTCTTGGATCAGGTCTCAGTAATTCCTGTGTTGAAGGTGGGGAAGAATGAAATGGGGCTAACGCTCTGCGGGTAAAAAAGCAGCAGGGAGTCACGTTGGTCAGGATATGGCGATGTTTGGTCACTTTTTCTGTTTCGGGCAACGTTCTTGTTTTTGTCTGTGTTCAGACGTAATTATGGAGTAGTCTTGTTTGTGTCTTGATCTACCCGCCGCTGAGTGGCCATGTCAGATGGTGACATGCTATCTGAATCTTTCCTGTTCGGTGGAAACATCAAGGCCCAGAGATGGGTGCCAGCCCACGTCCTGGCTGTCAGGGGACGCTACGTCTGTGCTGTTCCCCAGTCACAAAGATTCACCCCACTCTTGGACATCTTCTCCGGCCATAGAATCTTACCTGTCAAAAAATGTTCTCGCTGAGTACATGTCTGCCTGTCTCCTTTCGTATGCCCACTCAGATCAGACGGTATGTCCATTTCTTTGAGATGGACGCGAGCTGGCAGTTCCATTAAGGAGACTGTCACCAGATCTTGCTGCTTGGGACGGCATTCGTACAGGAAGTTTCTAATTTTGTGATAACTTGCTTCCAAGGGTGTTTAATGTCTGTGTGTAGTCCTGAGAA
>NW_024425897.1:12525615-12606029 GCF_017311325.1 Ursus maritimus
CGTTGGGATCCCACTGGATTCATAAAGGCTTGTTTCATCCACAGTTCAGAGTGGTGCACGACAGTAAGGAAACAGAGACCCAAGGCAGTACTTGAAGCTGCTTCGGGATGCGTCCAGGGTGTTCACTTATATGGGGAAGCAGCAGAAAGGAAGTAATCGGGACACAGGAGTTAGTGGTACACTTGTGCTCGTAGGGTTAGCAGGTGAGGTCAGTATATGAGATTATCTGGATGGGGTTTGGGGCAGCCAGTACCCCACCTCCCACCAGTTGTGGTAGCCTGGGGGCCCAGTTGGCCTCTAATTTTAAGAGAAGCCAGAAATCCAAGGTTTTTTGTTTTTTTGTTTTTTGGGGTTTTTTTTTTGGTGAGCTTTCCCGTGTTGTCAACCTTGGGAGCCATTTTTTAAGTTTTAAATGCAGCATAGGGGCGCCTGGGTGGCTCAGTCGTTAAGCGTCTGCCTTTGGCTCAGGGCGTGTTCCCGGGGTCCTGGGATCGAGCCCCACATCAGGGTCCTCTGCTGAGCCTGCTTCTTCCTCTCCCTCTCCCTCTGCTTGTGTTCCCTCTCTCACTGGCTGTCTCTCTCTCTGTGTCAAATAAATAAATAAAATCTTTAAAAAATAAAAATAAAAAAAATAAATGCAGCATAGACTTGGGCCAAGCAAAACCCGTCTGGAGGCCAGATCAGCCTAGAGGCTGAAAGAGGTAAAGCAGGCCTGGTGCCGTGACTTTGGTGACCCTGTGTCTTCTCCATTGGCAGGAAGAGATGTCAGGAGAAAGTGTGGTGAGCTCAGCGGTGCCAGCGGCTGCTACCCGCACCACTTCCTTCAAGGGCACGAGCCCCAGCTCCAAGTACGTGAAGCTGAATGTGGGCGGGGCCCTCTACTACACCACCATGCAGACGCTGACCAAGCAGGACACCATGCTGAAGGCCATGTTCAGCGGGCGCATGGAAGTGCTCACTGACAGCGAAGGTAAGCCCCCCCTCCAGGCTCTGGGGACGTGCTTGTGGTCAGGGGCTTCATGCTAGTTCAGAAGGCCAGCGGTGCATGGACGATCGTCCACACGGGTGCAGTTGTCCAGTTGTGCTCGGTGTTCTCTCTGTGCAGGGAGCCTTGAGAATGAGTCACCGGGAGACCAGATCTAGTCTGAGGGGTGTGGTAAAGGAGAGTTTCCCTGAGGAAGTGACAGATGAGCCGAGGTGTGAAGAGGAGTTGGAGTCCCCTGGGCAGGGACTCGTAGTCTTGACTCAGTTGTCGATTTGCCGTGTGACTTTGAGAAAGTTACTTCCCCACTGCAGAGCTCAGCTGCATGAAATGGTGGCTGGACTAGCTGCCCTGGTTGGTCCCCTGCCAGTTCTCAGCGGTGATTCCGTGACTTCAGAGTGAAACTTGAGCGAGAGAGAGGCATGAATGTTTTGTCTGGACCCCTGTCCTCCCGGGATGGGGGCCTGACAGAGACTCACAGACCTGGACTTGAGTCACAACTTCCTATGTAGTAGCTGGGGATCCTACGTGGGGCTTTTGGCGCGTAGTATTCGATGCGCGTGTATTCAGTGCCATGTTTGCCTTTCCTTTTTCTCATGGAAAGTCATGTTCGTGAAAGGCAAAGGATTCTTCGAAGTGATCTTACCATAACTGCTTCCTCCCCACCTGGAACAAGCCAAGAACATTTGGCAAGGGGGACGTTCTTGCCTGGCTGGGGTTACGGGGCAGGTGACGTGAGGTTTAAAGATGGCACCATCCTTCACTTCTTTGGCCTGAGATTGCTTAAGATTTGGCCAGACCACAGCCTGGCTGAAGCGTGCCTTACCTGTGCCTGAGGTTGGCTGCTGTGCTAACCTGGGACGTCGGTTCCTGGGAAGGTAGGCGAGTTTTGATACAAGTAGGTGGGGTTGGGGACCCGAAGCCTGAGCTGTGCACTTGTTAGGGTGTTTCCCTCTGTGTCCTGGAGAAGGCCGGGCTGTGGGGCTTGAGGTTCTGCTTCCGTGGGCTTCCTGGGAAACTCGGGTTTCTGGCCGAGCATCAGGTAAATGGGGTTTGAGCCCCAGAGCTTCCTTCCGTGTCTCACCCAAAAAGCACAGCGCTTTTTATGAGTGGGAGGATCCCCTTTGCGGGGCCACACCCAGCATTGCCTGGGGAGTATTTGTAGAGACTGAGACAATAGCGCCCCAGCTGCCGAAGGAAACAGACCTTATCTGAGAACGCAGGATTGTTGTAGCTTTTCTTCCGCCCTACCCAGTCTCTGGTGGGGCTCAGGAAAAGCAGCGGAGTCACTTTGGAAACGAGGTTGGGGCCTCATCTCCTTGAAATGCCTCAAGAGCGGGTCCTCAGGCTCGTGCATCCCCCCGTGGGAGAGACATGGAGATGCTACCAGGGTTCCTGCTCGGGCTTCTGAACAGCTGCTGGAGGCTGCGCTGTCGCCAGTGCTTCCTGGACACCCCGCCGCCTCTGGGGAAGCAGAGCTGTCTTTGGCACTGAGACCCCCAGCTGGCCATTTTCGCAGGGCTCCACTAGAGCTGGAGCTCCAGCCCTATGCGTGTCCAACCTAACCCCCCCAGGGGTGGTACTGGTGCTACCTTTCAGTAAGTGAGAAATCCTTTTTGAAAGCTATGGGACTTAAAAACAAAAACCACTGAGCTCAGGGCTTGCTGGCTCTTAACTCAGGGCGGACCTTGGTTCTCCTGAGGGCCCAGCCCCTGGGCCAGGTTGCCTGAGCGCGGCAGCCTTGTGGGTGATGGCCAGCTTTGTGTCTGGTCTTCCAGCGCACACTGCCAGGCAGCGTGATCCTGTTGGCCCCTGGTGAGTACACCGCACCGCCTAACCGCCTGCATGTTGGCCCAGATTCACCCTTGGGTCTACAAATTAGCCTGAATGTCCCGCATCTCGCAGCTGCACTCTAGGCTTCAGGCAGGAAGCCTGTGCGCTGTAGTGAGGTTTGCCACAAACAGGCCAGAACAGCAAGTACAGCTCCATGAGGCAAGCGGATGCAGCGGTGTGTCCTGCTGGCAGAGGAAGAGGGGCTCCGAAGGCACTGAGTTTCTAGAAATCCCGGAAGGATGCCCGAGAAACTGGTTGCTTCTGAGGAGAGGACCTGGGGCCCACAGTGGATAGTGGACTCTCTCTTGCACTCCAAGCCCTTCTGCCTGTTGGCGATTTGTACTGTGTGCGTTCAGTTCCTCAACAGGGAAGTTTGCAGTGAGTGGGTTTGGGTGCTGGCTCTGGTCCAGGGTAACAGTCACAACTAACGTTGATGGAGCTGTTGCTGTGTATGTGGCATCGGGCTGATTTAGACTCATTTGTCACTTACTGGTAATGGGGCTTTTTCTCTGAACCTGTTTCCACTTTTCCAAGTTGTGAATGGTCATGCTTTTCAGGGTCCTTATGGGATTAAGTGAGGACATTAACATTAGAAAGCTCTTGATGGAGTGCGGGACAGTTGGGAGACTCAGTCTGTGGGGACTGCTCACTCCTGCAGCCTGCCTGGGTGGGGTGTGTCCCAAGTGAAGGGAGGAACGCAAGCAGTCTTAGTAGCCCTTGGGGGAGAAGTAGCCAGCCTTGGCCTTGGGGGTGAGTGCTCTGCAGTTCTACCTTACCCCCAAAGGATGGCTTTTCTAAGAAGGCTTTTCCCAGCCTCCTCCCCAGTACTGGTAATTTTACCTGATCTTCTTGTCCTCATGAATTGATGTGACACCTTTCCTAACAAGAGTTCCGCCTCGGTACTCGCCTGTAGTTGCCTGTTTCATAACACTGTTCCTTAGTACAGTGCTCCCCCCCCCTACTTCCCCTCCACAGTGGTTTCTGGTCTCTTGCTGTGTTTCTGGAATGAGGGAATATGTGAACCAGATTAAAGAAGGGAATCATTAATCTTATTATCAGCACACATTACCTTGAAAACCAGTGGGGAAATCAGTGTAGTATGTGGGAAAACCGTAGTACCTAGTGGTTTACCTGAGATCTCCATGTCTCCTGCTTAAATTAGAATGCACTCTTCCGTAAAATTTTGAATACATTGAGAGCTTTTAAAATGTGATTAATAAACTCCCTCGTGCTCCTGATGTGAAATGTTGGGGCTGGGGAGCAAATGGTCACGAAAGAATTCTTGAGGCATCTTTGGTGCAAAAAAGGTGGTTTTTATTAAAGTACGAGGTGGGGGAGAGGACTTGTTGTCAGAAAGAGCTGCACTGAGGTCATGAGGAGTAGTTGGTTAGATACTTTGAAGTTGGGAGTGGGTTAGGGATAGCGTAGTCTCGAAGGAATTTGGAAGTAAAGTTTCCAGGACCTAGCTGCTGTTAGGATTAGGTCATTTACTGCTGCGTAGTAAATACTTGGGCATGAGAGCTTTCAGATGTATTTCAGTGGGCCTTATGTTTGGAGGATGATTTCCAACATTTATTTGAGGCTGGTGGAGATAAAGGAACTTTCCAAAGGGATTTTATATGTTAAAGAGACTTCCAGCATCCGGGAGGTCAAGCTAATATCAAGCTAAGGTTGCTTTTTGCCCCTAGCAAAGTATTAACATGACGCAGTTGAGTTCCTGGAGGAAGGTCACTCTGCCCTTCTCAAGTCAGTCTGTCAAAAGGGCTGCAAGTTGTAAGGAGATTTAATTTTTTCTACATTTCTTTTGCCTTTGTTCTCCACATCACCCCTACTCAGACAAGGAATAAAACATTACCTGGGCTGATGGGGCCTCTCTTCACCTTCTTTGTCTGTCCCTTCCAGAGGTTAGCCACCTGCCTGGCCTCAGGGTCACTAGGTGAATTTCAACCTCCGTAGCACAGTGACTCCGCTGGGAGCTAAAGCCTCATGCCGGCCCCCCCCACCCCCTCCCCACTTCCCCAGACTTTGAGGACCTCTGCAGGGAATTCTAATGTGTAGCCAGTGGTGAAAACCACTGATGAGAATCTGTCAGTGAATTACTTTTGCTGCACTGTTTCTGTCCCTAAACAATGTATTGTTGGTGAGTTTTCCAGCTTATATAGGGGGTGATATATTGTCTGTAGCCGCTTTGTTTTCTTAGCATTATGTTAGTTAGATTGAGCCATGAAGGATACATAGTTCTAGTTCAGACATTCGTGCTGGTGTTCCATTTTGGGAATGTACTGTAGTTCACGGATCCATATTCTGGTGAGGGTTGTTTAAATTGCTTCAGCGTTCACCATTTGGAACATTACCTTTCTCGAACACTCCCTGGCATGTGTGAGCATCTCTGGGGCAGAGCTTCCTGACTTTTGCCACAACATGGCACACACAGAAAGTCGTATTTCTATTTTGGTAAATGAAAAGGCTGTGGACCCAACGACCTGAGTGGCTGCCGCTTTGAGATCTTACCCACCGCTGGGAGGTCTGTCCCGGATCGAATCCCAGGAGGGGAATCCGGTGAACATCCGTGGCTTGGTTGGTATTAGCTGTTGTGCTGATTTACATTCCCCATGGTCTGAATTTGTGCCAACACTGGGCACAAACCTCTTAATTATTGCCAATCTGATACTCTGGTTTTATTTAACATTTCCTCATTTCTAGTACATCGAGTATCTTTTTGTCATTTGTGTTTCATTGTTCAGCTGCCTAATGGCATCTTACACGTTTTCCTTTTTTTTTTTTCCTCCCTGCTTTATAAAAGTGTTCTGGATCCATTTCTTTGTGATTTTATGTTACAAATATTTTCTCTGAGTCTGACTTGTTACAGCTTTTCTTTTTTTTTTTTTAAGATTTTATTTATTTATTTGACAGAGACAGCCAGCAAGAGAGGGAACACAAGCAGGGGGAGTGGGAGAGGAAGAAGCAGGCTCCTAGCGGAGAAGCCTGATGTGGGCTCTATCCCAGAACGCCGGGATCACGCCCTGAGCCGAAGGCAGATGCCCAATGACTGCGCCACCCAGGCGCCTCTTGTTACAGCTTTTTAAATGGTGTTTTCTTTTTTGATATCTCAGAGTTTTTATGTTGGTTTTTTTACATTTAGGTCTTCGATCTACCTCACTGGTGCTCAACCAGGGATGATTTTGACCTCCAGGGGACATTGGGCAGTGTCCAGAGACCTTTCTGGTTGTCACAGCTTGGGGGTGGGAATGCCCCTGGCATCTAGTGGGTAGTGGCCAGGGGTGCAGCTAAATACCCTGCAGTGCGCACAACAGCCCCTCCATAACAAAGAATCGTCCAGTCCAAAATGTCAGTAGTGCGGAGGCTGAGAAGCCCTGCCCCAGACCTTCTGATTCAGGAATGAGGCAGCCTCCCGGAATCTGAAACAGGTACCTCAGGTGACTTACCAACAGGCAAGTTTGAGAACCACAGAAATAGAGTATTAAAACCTTAGGATGCTAAGGAGAGGTCAGTGAAGGTCCCCTGTCCCCCCCCATGCTGGGAGGGGGCAGGCCTGTCGCCCAGGCCCCGGTCCTGAGAGAAGCCTTCTCCAGGGTACCCTGAAAGCCACTGAGACTGTCCTGAGGGCCGGAATGTGCCCGCTCTGGACACTGCTGCCCCTCTGTTCTCCAGTGATGATGAAGAGATGCGGGAAGGGCTTATTGTCAAACACCTCATGTGAGTGCTGCCAATAGACCCGGCACTGTGCTGCGTGTTTTCCCCATGCATTCTCTCACCATGCCCTGAGGGCTGCCAGTTTTAGGAGAGGAGACTGGTGGACAGAGAGATTTGCTGCGACACCCATGTCATCCAGCGAGTAAGTGGCAGAACTGGATTTCCAGCTCAAGCCCTTGCCCTTAACCCTGGGCTGTGTTGCATCTCTGAAACCATTCCTGAGCCTCCCGGTCTGGGCCTGTCTGCTCTGCAGCCTTGCGGGATGGACTGCTGGGCCGCCCTGACGGGTGCAGCCTTCGGAAATAGCCTGCATGCTCCACGGCAGCTGGGCAGACTCCCCCAAAGCAAGGCGCTGCTTGACTTCCATTTGCTTTTTACACGCGAGGCATTGGAGCTGTTTCAAAGGGGTAGATTCCGGCTTTGAAAGCAACTAAAATATTTTAAAATCAAAATGCTAATTGAAACCTCATGGCGAGCGCGCCCGGCTCCTTTGCCCTTATTTGTCCAAAGTATGATTCCTTCACCACAAGCATTTCCTGACGGCATTCTTGGGCTAGAGCCCAATGTCACGGTCTGCCTGTTCGTTTATGGAAACTCTGGACTGTCACTTGGATAATTACTGTCAGGGCCCTGCTCGTGCTGAGTAGCCAAGTTGCCCACACACCGAAGGCAGAGCGTGGACATGTTCTTCCCGGAGTTGCTGAGTTAAATGGGTTGCCAGTTCTGTGAAGACTGAGGCTCTACTCGTCTTCTCAGTTCTGGTGGAAGGAGCTTTCTTGTGAGTTGTCTTACCAGCTTTTCGTGGTCTAGTCCTGCCTGCCTGAGTTGGGAATGTCCCGAAAACTCTCTGAGGCTCTGTGGTCATCTGCAGACAGTGCAGGGGACTTCACTTCCTTCCGAAAGAACTGTTAGGAAGATCATATGGTTCTTCCACACCTTGTCCACTCATCGGCAGGAAAGCCCTTGATCCAGAGAGCAGAGAGGTCGGAAAATGCTGGCCTGGAGGCCCAGTGCGGCCTGCACATAGGCTTTCTTTGCCCTAGAGTGGATTCGTGACCGCTTGGCTTACCATTGTTTAAAAATCAGGAGGTTTCACAGAGAAACCTGCATTTCTGGCTTCTCTGGAATATCAGAGGCTCATGCAGCCCTCGGCCCCCATTCCTGACTGGCTGTTCTTGGCTGGAGTGAGAAGAGCCTCCCTGTCTCCTGTCCCCAGGGGGCAGGGCATGTGCTCTCTGGTCAGCCTCTGGGCCCAGGCCCCCCTACACTCATTTATGCTGCTTGCTGCAGGCCCCTGTAGGCACCTGAGTTGCATGGCAGATACCGCATCCGTACTTTATTGTCTCGAAGGTAGAAAGAAGCGTGGAGTGAGGTCCAGCAGTTACTGTCAGGGTGATGTGATTTACCACGCCTGTGAAGGCCTCTTCCTTCCTTGAAACCAGGGTTTGACTCCAGGACACACGTTTGCGTTGCGTTTGCCACACTGGGAATTACTCTTCCTATCGTATTCAGGAAACTGTAGCAGTGGGAAGTACCAAGCAGAAGCCTCTGGAGAGACAAGACCAGACCTTTAACCGAAGGTCCAGGGGCCATGGGCTGAGGAGTTTGTAGGATGGGAGTATGGAAATGGCCTTCTTACAAAACTCTCCTAGGGATTATTGCAAATACCAAGTAAATATCACACCCTCTAACCCTGAGAGCATACTTGGCAGGGCTGGATTTGGGAAGGGGACGGTGGGTGGACTTGTGACTCTGGATATGAAAGAGGTATCTTTGCTGCTCTTGGCTTTTGTGCCTGAGCCAGGGCCTGGGGGTCTACGGAAGACTTAGGTCAGGGTGCCATGGTGTTAGTAGTGGAAGTGTGGGCCCCTTCTCCCAAACTGAGCAACGGTTGAGGAAAGTGGGGCATAAAACTACGAATTCTTGTTTAAACCTAACTGCCCTGTGCTTTGTTGTCCTCTCACTTGTAATGGGGGACAGGAAACCTGGGGAAGCCCCTTGCTGGGGTTGCCCTGCTGGCCTGGGGGGTGGGGGGGACTTCTCTACAACCTGGCTTTTTCTAGAGCCTCCTGTCCTCTGTCAAGACATACCAGGTCTTTGCTTCAGCCCTACCTCTCCTTTTGGTCTGTCCACTTCCCAGGCTTCAGCATTGTTTCCTCCTTCAAGTAACACCCCCCCTTCAGATATTTGCATTTCTGAAGAGGAATTGTGAAAACCTGGGGATCCCTAGTCTCCACTAGGGATTGGAGAGGTCATCTAGAAGCTGAAGGGCTTGGCTTCCTGGCCCCCACCCCAAGAATGTCTCACTGTGCCTGGTTCTGGTCACCAGTTGGTACATTTTCCCATAGTTAATGCAAGCAAGTTCCGTCTCCCCATGCGAGACGGAACTGCCTGAGGCAAGGTCTGATTCACCCTCTTCTCTCCAGTCACTGTCACTGGCCAATAAGTGCTTATTTGGGGCAGTTAAGGAACATCTGGAGGTGGTGGTGGTGAGTATAGGGGATCCCCCTTGGGAGCCAGAGGTTGCAGTCTTCTTCCTTAGAAATGGCTCTATTATTTGGAAATCTGAAAACATCGTGGAAAGAGGGAGAGTAGATATTTTTACCTCAGGCTTTTCCCCTGTCGTTGAAGTGTGGTCATATGGACGCATTTTATCCAAGTATAGTTCACTCTCGGGATGGCTAAGGGATTTTTGAGGATACTTTAGAAACATGCTTTTAGGCCCCAGAGATCCTGGCATCCAAAAGAGCCTGAGACCAAAAGAGTCCGTGGTTGTGGTTGTCTCCGGCCAGCAGGGCCTCAGATCATCGCAGTGCTTCCCAGGCAGGGCTTTGTCAGCCCTTCGCTGACAGCTAGGCAGGTGGGGCTGCTGCCCGCTCTGTGGTCCTGCTCTTCCGTAGGAGGTGGAGGGAGCCAAGAGATACCCCATTTGTCCTCAGCACCTTCCAGGAGACGCATGCCCATGTAACTAGGCCCGCCCTTCCTCCTCCTCCCTCTGCAGGCTGGATCCTTATTGACCGGTGTGGGAAACACTTTGGTACGATACTCAACTACCTTCGTGACGGGGCGGTCCCCTTGCCTGAGAGCCGCCGGGAGATTGAGGAGCTGCTGGCAGAAGCCAAGTACTACCTGGTCCAGGGCCTGGTGGAGGAATGCCAGGCAGCCTTACAAGTAGGTATCACCGTTTTTCCCCATATGAGTGGGGAGGTACCAGGCCCACCTGCTTTCTTCATTTTCCTCCTCAATAAAGTGGGGGCAGTTCTTTCCTCACTGAGATGTGCGAGTTCACAAGTAACCCTGGAGCTTCTCTCTCCTTTGGTCAGTGACCCCTTAGAGGCTTCCCTGTAATGCTTAGGCCACCTGACTACCCTCTGGCTTTCAGTGGCCATGGTGTTGGGTCATCTCCTATGTACATTGAAACCCTTCAGTGTGGGGTATAAAACCTAATCAGTTTTCTAGACGCATCTCAGGACTTATTATCACCCCACCAGTCATTGTTGGGAGCCTCATATAATCTCTGCAGACTCAGACACCCCTCACTCCTCAGCTGGACCTGGGGAAGGACCATTGGGGTCAAGTCTGGTGATAGCAGAATCCCTATAAAACCAAAATGCTTCTGGACGTAGTCAGCGCCCATTTACATCAAGCAAAGTTCCGACATGGCAGAGAATCCTGAGTCCCTTCAGGTTTTCGTAGGAATCGGATCCGTATATGTGAGGCTCTTGTTTGTGCCTCCCTCAGCCACATGTCTGGCCCCCCTGTGGAGCAGTATCCTTACTGCCTAGCTCCTTAAGGAACTTGTTTCCACACACCACCTCTACTCCAAGAGTCTGAACTCACTGTAGATCTAACTGAATGCTATAGCCTTTTATTTTTTTTTTAAAGATTTTATTTATTTATTTGACAGAGACAGCCAGCGAGAGAGGGAACACAAGCAGGGGGAGTGGGAGAGGAAGAAGCAGGCTCCCAGTGGAGCCTGATGTGGGGCTCGATCCCGGGACCCTGGGATCACGCCCTGAGCCACCCAGGCACTCCTAACTGAATGCTATAGCCTTTTCTTTAGTATTTTTATTTCGTTTTTGTTTGTTAATGTATGTACATCATACTTTTCTGCTCTGTTAATTCTTTTTTTTCTTTTCCTAGATTTTATTTATTACTTTGGGGGGGTGGGTGAGGGGGAATCGCAAGGAGGCTCCACACCGAGTGCAGAGCCCGATGTGGGGCTCGATCTCACAACCCTGAGATCATGATCTAAGTCGAAATCAAGAGTTGGACGCTTAACCATCTGAGCCATCTCGGTGCCTCTCATCTGTCAATTCTTTCAGCGGTTCTGTTTACTTTCATATTTCTTATGCTGCTACTTATTGACATTGCAGTTGTCAACATTATGTACTGGTGTAGAGAAAATTGAAATTTTGCTCATGCACTACCACTACCATCACCCCAACAACTACCAAACACGGACGCATGTTCCTTCTCCTCTTTTCCCAATGTGGTGTTTATCGCAGCTTTGGTTAAATTGGTGTTCACAGTTTACGTTGTGATGTCTAAATATCGTTAACAGTTGAGTCAGCATACAGTGAAAATTTTCTTTATTGTGCAGCTTTTCAATTTGCCAGAGTTAGTGATTACCTCGTTGTTTTGTCTGTTTGGTTTTTTAAGTGCATAGCCCTAATTCATCCCTGAATGGTTAGAAAAGTCAAGCTCCTATTAGTGTGTTCAGACACACCAGTGAATCTCTGTTTCTTCTTTGTCTTAGAGACAAGCTCTGTGGGTTCCCTTTCTGTGGTTTCTGTTAGTCTAAGATTGAACCTCCAGGACTGATCTCCTCTCAGTTTCTGTTGATTTTGTCTTCCTCTTCTACTTCCTCAGAGATTTTCTTCAGTTTTATCTTTTCAACCCTTCTTTTGAACTTTGCATTTCTATCCTATTTCTAATTTCCAAGAGCCTTTTTACGTTCTCTGAGTGTTCTTTTTTATATAGAACACTGCTCCTGTTTCATAGGATTCAGTATCTGCCCTCCTCTATCTTGAAGTTTTCTTTCTGATGCCCTTGTCATGACTCATTCCCTTTTCCTCTTTATTTTGGTTTCAGTCTCATAGTGGAGAGGCTTTCCACATATAATCTGATGATTTTTGGTCTGTTAAAATTCAAGAGTAAGGTTCTGAAAAGCTGTATGTGTGTGGGTGAGCCTTGTTGTCCAGTGGGCCATAGTGGTAGATGATAAGGCTCTTTCAGTGGGAAACCCCAGTGTCAGTCTGCCTTTTCCTGGATAGATCAGATCCCCGGGGAGGAATCCTTCACTCTCTTGCCTGGTGGGGATAAGCCTGACTGGCTGCCTTCTGGGATCTGAGTAAGAGAAGGGGCTGGGAGCTGGGGCTCACTATTTAGTGTGTGGACCATTCACTTAATCCCCCTGTTTTCAGAAGACCAGCTCAGCCGTGTCCTTATCTGTACAAGCCACTCTAGGAAAGTAGACCTTTCTTCTGCCAGGGGAAGGGGATTGTGGCGGCGGGGGGCGGGGGGGGGGGTGTCTCACTGGTGCTTCTTCTGACTGGCTAGCAGTCCTCTTCTGCTCTTGCCCTTTGCCCACCAGCCTTCAGAACTGTTCTTTGAAAACCTCCAGGATTCTTTCCCATCTGCCGTCTTAAGTTTTGGCTTTCTCTTTCCCCTTAGTTATCCCTCATCTGCTTCCCAGCCTCAGATTTTCGACATCTTTTGTCCGTAGACCTCACTTCTTCCATTCTTTTTCTCCTTATAGGCTTAAACTTTTTAAGTTCTTCTGCAGTTGTTGCCATGGGGTGCTTCGATACAATCATATTTCGTCTGCCATGTTTAGAGTATATTTTTAAGTGACTCCCTGGGCTGTGGAAGTGTGTCATCGTTGTTAGGATTTACTGAGCACTCTGGCCAAAGAGCAGACTTACTGGAGAACTCGACTCTTAGCTGTCCCCCACCCTAATAACTGGTGGTAAGAATCCTCCTCTCTTCCCAGCGCTGGCAGCCCCATCTTCCCTCGCCAGAGCCCTGTCTTTGCCCGGCAGGCCAGCTTAAATAATCCGATGCTGGGCAGGCCTCCTAGGCTGAAAGCATGTTTTGTTCCAGCAGAACAAAGATACTTACGAGCCTTTCTGCAAAGTTCCTGTCATCACCTCGTCCAAGGAAGAGCAGAAACTTATAGCGACTTCAAATAAGGTATGTTGGAGGCACCCTCGTGACGTTTCTTTAGCCACTCGCATGGTGAATACGGTGTGAAGTAGGAACCTGTGGAAGGGCCTGAGCAAGGCCCAAGGAGGAATGCGGAATGGGGACCCGCAGCCCATCTTGTGCTGTGGGTCCTGCAGTCTCACTCTCCGCCCCTGCTCCCCCCTCCCCCATTCTGCCAGCTCTGCCCCACTGCCTCCCTGACGCGGTGGCAGGGCCCAGCCCCGTGGGAAGCCCACAGTCCACGGTACCTCCACTCGAAGTGACTCTTCTCTCTCTTTTTGATCACCGCCCTCAGCCAGCCGTGAAGCTGCTGTACAACAGAAGTAACAACAAATACTCCTACACCAGGTAAGGTGTCAGCGAGAAGAGCCGTCCACGTCGGCTAGGAGGGCTTCCGCTCACGCGGGCCAGGCCCAGCACCCACCTGGCACCTCGAGGATGCCCAGGGAGACAGATGATAGATAAAAGGTTGACTTCACACATACCGTGAAGGCTGCCCTTTTGAAAGTATATCAGTCAGTGGGTTTGAGTATATTTGCAGAGTTGCTCGGCCATCCCCACGTGCCTACTTTGCGAACACTTCCATCACCTCAGAAGAAACCAATTAGTCACTTTTCATTCCCCTCCAGCCGCTCCCCCCCCCCGCCCCGTCCCCCCAGCCCTTGGCAAACACTGCCCTCTGCCTCCTGGACATGTCGTAGAGATGGACTCATACAGTACATGGCCTTTTATGACTGGCTTCTTTCACTTGGCGTCATGTCGTCAGGGTTCATCCTTGTGGCATGTGTATCAATACCTCGTCTCCGTTTATGGCTGAATAACGTCCCATCGTATGGATCTTTACTGCATTTTGTTGATCCATTCATCAGTGGGTGCACAATCAGGGCTGTTGCCACTTTGGGGCCGTTGTTGGGGTCTGCTGCTGCGAGCATTCGTATGCACGTTTATTTACAATAAAAACGAAGGTTTTAATTTCTCTTGGGGGTACCCAGGAGTAGAATTGGTGGGTCCAGTGGTAACTCTAGTTTTAGTCATTAGACCTGCCAAACTGGTTTTCCAAAGACGCTGCTCCATTTTACATTTCCACCAGCAATATATACAGATTTCTAGAATGTCTTCTGCTTCTTGGTGCCATGTGGTCTCAGCTGTAGGCCGTTTAATGAGGTTCCTTAAGACCCATAAATGGACCCAAGATGAAAAGTCTCCCTTGGACAGTTGCATTCTGCCACCCCTGGGGCTCGAGGGGCTCACTCCACGCTCCAGACCTGGTGCCTGTGCCAGCAGGCCCCGAATCATTCACAATTCCTCCCTGGCCGCAGCGGAGCCCGGCAGAGCGGCCGCCCTAGTGTGGGATGTGGAGACTCCTGCAGTTAGAACCAGTCGGCGTTCACCTTCTCAAATGCTCTTTTGCAGCAATTCTGACGATAATATGTTGAAAAACATTGAGCTCTTTGATAAGCTCTCTCTGCGCTTTAATGGAAGGGTCCTGTTCATAAAGGATGTCATTGGGGATGAAATCTGCTGCTGGTCCTTTTACGGTCAGGGCCGCAAGATTGCCGAGGTCTGCTGCACCTCCATTGTCTATGCCACTGAGAAGAAACAGACCAAGGTAAGAGCTCCGAGGGGGCGGCTCTGGGTGGCTAGTCTGAGATACATACTTGTACCGCTTCCCTTTCTCCCTGAGCAAAACAAACTTAAAGAGGGACAGGCTTTAAAAATGCTTTCCTTGACGCATGATTGCTCGTTGTAAAAATACTCAGTATCTTTGGGGCCCTGGAGAGAGTCACATGTAGGTCTTGGAGATAGAGAATGGCATTTCCTTTCTGACCGTTGGCAGACAGGGACCATCCTACAGCACCTCAGTCCCTTTGCCATAAGTGTTGATTCAGAGCGGCGCCTGGCTGGCTCAGTCGGTAGAGGGTGCAACTCCTGATCTCTAGGTTGTGAGTTTGAGCCCCATGTTGGGTGTAGAGGTTACTTAGAAACAAAACCTTAAAAAAAAGAAAAGAAAAAGGAAAAAGTTGATTCAGATGTACCCTCGTACTGCTGTCACTGGGCCACCAGCATTGTCTCCTATCAGTGATGGGACACGGCCTGTGCTGTTCCTCACCCTCCACGTACCACCATTTCCCGCCAGCACGGCCTCATCCCATCTCAATCATCAGAGGGACCATGCTACCCTTAAGAGCTTGACCTTGGCTTTCTAGTCATGACCTATGACTTACTGCCATCTGTCTGTCCTCCTCTGACCCACTGACCTAGAGTGGCCCTCTGCCCTCCATGGGCCTGCTGGGCATTCCTTGGCTCCCAGGCTTATTGGCTTCCTTCTGAGCACACGACTTCCTGAAAGATCTGGACTCTGTGGACACTCCTGCTTCATCTTCTCTAAACCAGTAGACTTGACCTCTGTCACTGTGCCATTCTGTGAAACTAGATCGTGCCACACGATGCTGTTGGAGGTCTGGTCTGCCCTTAATTGAACTTCGCTCCCTTCGGGTCTTCTGCTTGCTTGCCCTTCTTGGGCTATGCAACTCGGTTTTCTTCCTCTTAAAAAAAAAAATTCTACGATACACTGTCCCTTCCTTCTGAGCCTTGCTAAGGGAACCCTGATTACCAGGGGCATGCGGTGGGTCTGCTGAGCAGGTCTTCATGCACAAATCTGTAGATGATCCAGTCAGGCTACCGTGATCACTGTAACTCCAGGAGCACACAGTTCTCTGTGATTCTAGAGCTGGCCTCAGAAGAAAAGGCAAATGAGGGAAACTGAGACCACGAAGTAGAAACTAGAGTTCTAAGCATTTTTTTAAAGACTTATTTTTTTACTTTGTTTTTTTTAAAGATTTTATTTATTCACGAGACAGAGAGAGTGGGGCAGGCTCCCTGCAGAGTAGGGAGAACGATGCAGGACTCAATTCGAGGACCCTGGGATCATGACCTGAGCCAAAGGCAGCCGCCTAACCGACTGAGCCACCAAGGTGCCCCTTAAAGACTTTTAAAAAGAAAAATCTTTTCTTTCAAAGATTGCAGGGAGATCAGAATCACTTGCTTCCCTTTTCCACGTTAGCAAGACCCACCTTGTTTTCTCGTGAACTTTTTTAGGGCTGTGAATTCTGCCTATAACTAGCTTCCCCATCTTGTCAGTTTGGTTTTGTTATATATACGGGTTGCCTTTGTTCTTGGATATTAGCAGGATAATCATATTGATTAAACTTCAAAATACTGACTTTACATTTTCAGAGTTTAATAGGGAGCAAAGGATTCAGAGACCACGTGATCTGATCCCAGCCATTTGTAGATGAACCCCCAGGTTCCAGAGTGAGCCTGTGCTTGTGTTTTTGAAACTGGCTAGAGGCAGGGCCCGGGGTGGCAGGCCAGGACCCCTAGCCACGGCTCCCTTGGCTCTGCTGTCCTGTCCCCAAGGGCTTCTTCCTTGCTCCGGGGGAAGCATGTGACTGGCTTTCCAGGGGGTTCACATCAGGGAATGGCTGTCCCTACAGGAGCAGGTGCCTGCTTGGGGCCCACACTTTTAAGAGCCACGCTTTGGAGCCGACACTTGTTTCAAGTAACTGGGCGGATGTTCCTGTTGGGGGTTTTTTGTAGCACTGTCTTTCTTGGTACAACATTCCAGGTGCTCTGCTAATTCTTAAGGGTATGGCTTGCTGAGAGTAAGGCTTGAGTAGGTATGTAATACACATGTTGTCCGTTTGGTTTTTGATTCTGACTCACCGGGAACTGGTGATAATAGAGCACAGAACTGTGCCCTTTATTGGTCTTTGTTCTGTTGCTCAGTGATACCACTTCTTTTGCTCTGTCTTCAAGTTCCCGAACTCTCCTCTGTCTTCTCCATTCTGATCTTGAACCCTGCCAGTGAATTGGGTTTTTTTTGTTTGTTTGTTTTTGTGTTGGTCTTGGTTGCTGTATTTTTCAGTCATACAGTTTTCATTTTTTTCTTCTATGTTCTGTCTCCTTGCTGAGACTTCCTGTGTTTGTATTTGCTTTAAGAAAGTTTGCCTTTCCTTATTGTGACATTTTTAAAACAGCTGCTTTCAAGTCTGTCAGATAATTCCAACATCTTGGGTCATCTTGGACTTGGCATTGGTATCTGTTGATTGTGTTTTCCCTCAGGAGTTGAGATTATTCTGGTTCTTCATTATGCCAGGAACTTTGAAATTGTATCCTGGATATTCCAAGTGTTACAGGGCTCTAGGTCTTGTTTAAATCCTAACAAGAACATTGATTTTTTTTTTCCTGTTCTAGCTGGCAGTTGACCCAGTTGGGTTCAGGCCACAAGTTGCAAGCAGCACTGGGCCTCAGTGCCGGTGACAGCCCAGGTGTCAAAGCCCTCAGCTCTGGGCCGCACCGAGGGCGGGTCTGTGTCGCGGGCAGCGGTCTGTCCCATTGCTCAGTTCTGTGCATGCTCTCGAGGGCCAGGTTGACAGCCAGCCTCGAGCACAGGAGTCCACGCACGAGCCCGAGAAGCTGCTTTCCCAAGCATCCCTCCTTCCATCTTTCGGTGCTTCCTGCTTCCCTGGGGCTCCCCTTTTCAGTCATCTGGCCAGAAAGCAGAGGCTTCAGGTCCCCGCTCTGCCACACACTGCCCGTGACTTGACCTGTACCCAGAGCCAAGCGGCATGAAGAAGGGAGAGAAAAACAGCAGAGATTCGCTCCACCCTGATGGGACCACAGCTCTCCTCATCAGAAAGGAAGGTTTCAGAGTTTTGACTCCCCCAGGCTCCGGCTATTGCTGCCACAAGATTTTGGGGGATGGGGGTGCAAGAGAATGGAGAAAGGAAAAAAGGACAGAAGGAAAACCGGGAACTCTGTCTAGGTGTTAGGAGACTGGTGGCCCCTCTGAGTGATGCTCAGTCTGGGGTGCAGGCTGCACTGACCTCCCTCCGGGCAGTAAACTCTCTGCTGCTCAGGTGTTATTCCAAACTCTGGTCTTTTCCCCGCTCCGTCTGCCACAATTTATGTCTCTCAGTCCTCACCCGCTGCACATTCTCTCTCCTGGTTTTGTGGCCTCAGTGGGAAAGACAGAGGAGAGCGTGCTGCCTCCATTTCTCTGGGAACCTCAGAATTCTGCCCTTGAAAGCAAAGTCTCCTCTGTGAATCAAGTGCCGGGGGCCCACTTGGGCAGTCTCCCTTCACTTCAGTGCTTTAACCCCCAAAGGGCAAGCAGCAGACACCGAGCTTTACCAAGCAGTAGGGGGCATGTCCTTTTCAGCTGCTCCCTGTTCAAAAAATGGGGCTGCTTTAAAGGCTGCTCGAGGGTGCGGAGCAGCTCCAAGGGTGCAGATCTGTTATTAGTAGAAACCTATTGGAAAGGACCTCATTGGTTAATTGCATTGTTACATTGTTGTAATTCCCTGCTGTGGAAGGATCTCCCAAATTAGGGGAAAGCAAAAGGTGCAGAGGAGTGTGTGATGGGCCACCTTTCGTGGGTTGTAAAGTGTGTGAATATATGTGTATGGTCCTGCTTTTACATGTACTATATCCCTTTTGTTGCTAGTGTAAGCACCATGTGTAAGTATTGCCTGTGGAAAAGAAAAGCTACTGTAAAACTAATAACAGCAGTCTAAAAAGGAATCCCAGGGGCCTGAGCCAGCGGCCCTGCCCAGAAGTACCAGGTGGCAGCAGAGGTGGGGAGGGGGCGTGTGATGCTAACCCCCTGCCTTGTGTTCTGTGGGAATGCAGGTGGAGTTCCCAGAGGCCCGGATTTATGAGGAGACCCTCAATATTTTGTTGTACGAGGCCCAGGACGGCCGAGGACCTGACAACGCGCTCCTGGAGGCCACAGGCGGGGCGGCGGGACGCTCCCACCACCTGGATGAAGACGAGGAGCGAGAGCGGGAGCGGATCGAGCGTGTGCGGCGGATTCACATCAAGCGGCCGGACGACCGCGCCCACCTCCACCAGTGAGCAAGTGAGCGAGCCGCCCTCCTCCACCCTCCTCCCCCGCCGTTCACTCCGATTCCTGCCGGCTTCTGGGCGCCTTCCACTTCCCCGGGAGTCTGGAGATACTTTTGTAACAAGCCAGATGACTATTTTGATATTTCTCGACCAGGTGACTGTCTTTCCCCAGGTGAATACACCCCTGTTCTTGAGCAAGAGGTGTCCAAGCTGTCCCCCTTCCGTGGAGATCGGGGAATCCTTGGAGCCAGGCTTTCTTGGTTCTCGGAGAAAAGTATGAGTGGGTATGAAGTGAACGTGAGAAATTTTGTTTGCAGTATTTATTTTGGTGGGTGCTGACTACCTATTTGGGCTTCGGGGCAGCATTCCCTTGGGGTTCAGTCGGACCGCTCTGAGAGGGATCCTGCAGTTGGTGGCCATCAGAAGTTTCTCTGAGCTCCCTGTTTCCTAATCTCCGGCCCAGCACTCTGGCTGCGTGACCGTGCTTTAGGCCGGGCCATCTCCCGGACTTGGCCGGAAGTCCGTTCTGCCCCGGGATTTCTCCCCTCCAGCTTATAGGTAGATGAGTGCAGTTTGTGGCACGGAAGATAGGACCGATGAGCTGCGTGCCTCTGACTGTTCTAGCGTAGCTCTGGGTGCCCAGATCTGTTTGAGGGGCAGGCCTGTTGGGACCCCACATGCCTGGCTAAGGGCAGAGCTGGCCCCGGCAGGGAGTGCACCCCTCTGTTCCTGGCTCCTTCCCCGCCTCCTGCGCCTTCCACTTGCCCCCCTTGTTGACCAGCTCCGTTCAGCGAAGGCCTCATGGCCTGGTTATGGGCGGGGCTCACAAACTGCCACTTCCCGGGCTCCAGTCTTTCTTTCTCAGACTTCTTCCCTGTGAAGCTGGGCTTCCTGTCTCAAGCAGAAGCCCTGCCCTTTGCTTAGAATGTGGACATGGCCTGGCCTCTGTCCCCCCAGCCTGGCATCCAGGCAGGAAGCCCATTCACACCAGCAGTCTCTGGGCAGGCCGCTCTCCTGCTCTAGACGCAGCTGTCACCTGGAGATCCCCTTTGTGTCCTTGCCTCGGATTTTTACACGGTATGGAGTGGCCACAGCGAGCAGAGTTAGAGGATGTGAAGCTCCTTTGGGGTCCAGTTAAGTGTTTATGTTCATGTTTAAGGGACGTGTGCGACTGTAGATGGGATGTGTGCTTGTGGGGCGCAGGGGGCCCGCGCTGGAACCCGGCTGTCCACACGGTGCTCGTGTAGGGCGGACGTTCTCGGTTACCTACCTCCCAGTCTCCTCTGCGCCCGTGAAGGGACAGAAGTGAGTGGTGACCGATGCGGCTGGTCGCGACTAGACTAGGTAGAGTAGTTACAAGGAGATGTGAGCATGTGTAAGGGAAGGGATGGGATTTGTTCAAGGGAAACGTTAGTGTTATACCAAAGGTATTAGTTAAGCGGGCAGCCTTTGACAGTGTATTCCAAAAAACGAGTTTATATTTTAAAATGGTTTTTACAGCTTAGGCTTTGTACATACTGCCCTTCTTGGGACAGTTGTATACCTTTATTTTGTATCCAGCAGCAAAGCCTACACTAAAACTTGGAAACAATCTTGACCGAACCTAAAAAATCATGTATAGGGGTCGATGACTTTTAAACTGTTGAGTGGGGAACTTTCATATCAGGCCATTCGGGTTTTATTAAGTGCTGAGGAAAGGGGGACTTCAATACTGTTTCGTAAATATTTTATATACCGTTTCAGTTTTAAACACCAACCCTGACGTTTGGGTTGAACTTTTTTAGAAAGTTAAAGTGAATGTTGGTTCTGATGTTTTCTGTAGGAATGGAAAAGCCATCATATGAATTGTTTTTTAAATATTTCTGTGAAGAGTAAGTGTGCGGAACAATCGGATTCGTTTGGGCTTCAACACCGAATGAGCTAATGTTTCAGGCAGTCTTTCCACTTGTCCTTGACTTTGCACTTGTAGTTTTGAGTGAGTCTTTGCTTTCCTGGGATCTGAACAGGTTCCTGAAACATTCCGTGGTGAATGACACACCGTTAGCTGCATAGCCAGGAGCTGACAGCAAGTGTTGGCTGGTCCAAGCTCTGTTAGCAGATGTATTCCACAAGGAACGGACTCTGACGCTAGCATGAAGGGCAAACAAACAGGGGTCCATATTTATACTTAAGAACCATCTAAGTAAGTAAAACGCTGGCGTAAGATTTGGTGACGAGTTGAGTTTTATTACATTGTAAGAGCTTACAGTTGAAGTAGAATAGCTGTTTTTTCGAAGAAGTCCTTGTTTGTGGTGACTTGGGGGCCCATGCCCAAGACAATCATCCTGGAGCAGCCTCTTCTGTTGTGCAACCCTCCCCCCCCCCACAGTAGGTAGATGAGCAGCCTGGCCGCGAGGCGGGGACCCCATGCTCCACGTAGGTGGGCTCGCCTGCACGTCCCAGCAGCTGCTCGGCCCCCCCGCCCCGTGTCAGCAGCTCAGCCCTCCTCTGTGCCGTGTGCTCCTGAGGGCTCCACCCAGCGTGACTGTAGCACCCCTCTGTGGCACTAACCTTTCTTCCTCTTCGTGCTATGAAAAAATTGCTATAAACGTTAGAAGTAGTCACTGTATGTTGTACGAGCATTTGTGGACGTGTAAAATAAAAGTTGCATAATGCTTCTGTTTAAATGTTTTCTGGATCTTTTCAGAAACACCCAGCATCATCCCCCCCCCCCCCCCCAGTGTGGTGGGGTTCGCAGCAAAGAGACCAAGGCCTCCGTCCTCCCTTCATTCTGCTTTATCACCTTGAAGGCGCCGGGGAGGGTGGGGGTCATTGTTCTGTTCTATTAAAACACTGTAAGGGAGTCTTAGGTGGAAAGCAGAATGAATCAGCTGGGGTTGCTGCCGCTTTCACATGAGGGAAGGGGGAGAAAGAAACAAACACACCCAAGGCCTTAACATTTCTGCTACAGCTCCCCATATGGAACCCAAGTTCCATTTAATTAAAGCTGCAGATTTTGAATTTTGCTTTATGAAATTACCAGGACGCCCTCGCAGACCATGTATATACTCCGTCGTTGCTCCTCCGGGGCAGCTTGGCAAAGGTGGAGGGTCTGGTGCCCGCCTTGTGAGGACACGTTCAGGTACCCATCGAGGGAAGGACATGGGAGGGACATTGAAACCCATCCCCGCAGGAGCTGGGGCCCCTGAAGAGGACCTTTTCCTTTAGCGCCCCAGGGCCGCCGAGAACCGGGAGACAGGCAGATGCCACTCCGATTCTTCACAGGTGCTCCTTTGCCTAGAGCTGCTGGGACCGCTTTCCTTGAAGGTGTAGCTCCCTGCACAGCCTCCGGCTTCCTGGGTGCTTTCCTCAGCCAGAGCAGAGACGGCCGTGGGAGCGGTCAGGAGGACTTCGTGCGGACTGACACCTTGGGAGAGTGCCCACACTTAGGTTAGAGACCTTCTGTGACCCAGCAGCGGTGTGGACGAGCTTCTAGAAGCCTGCCCCACCTGCCACTGAGACAAAGGGCATTTAGAAAAAGGACTCACTGAGACTGCTTAGCATCTTCAGCCCGAGCCAGTCAGGCAGACAAGCTGTGTGACTCCCAAGGCAAAATCATTCTTAAATGTCATACCCCTAAGACAGCATGTAAACTGACAAATCACCTGATAGGTTATATATGAAATGATACTTCAAGATTTTAACTTCTCCCTGAAGGAGTTCAGAGGCAATTATGTTATGAAAGCCTTTTGGGTACCATTTACACCCACAAAGAGTTTCATAGTTAAGGGGATGTGAATATAAGTATGTACGAGACAGCCCGTATATTGACAGACTGTTTGTATTAGGTAATACCACTGGGTGCACCTACAAAACACATCTGAAAGATTCAGCCCCTCAGGTTTTAATCTGTCATTTCCTAGCAAAATGGCATCAAACAAGCCCTGTGTACTACTTGCCAGCGAGGGCTGTGGGGATGCCGGGCCCAGCACAGTGGGACCGGCAGGGAGGACTAAGCACTGAGCACCCAGCCTGGACTGAACCAGACAGCAGTCAGCTATGCTCTTCAGACCCGACATGGCTCCCCCACCAGTCACATCACAGCGTCCAGGGCCGAGACTCAGGCACGGGTATTTTCTGAAGCTCACCAGGAGAGTCCATCGTCGGAGACACAATAAGGCCTAAGGCCTTTGCCATCCAGTGTAAAGTTGGCTTCAGCATTTAAAACCGAGAAGGATTTAACGTCACCGCCCTGTTCACTAACACCTACACATGGGAGGTCAACTTGCCTTCTCCAAACCCATTCATTCCGTGAGTGTGTGTCTCTGGCGTCCATCCCTTCCGGTTGTCTTGATGTAGAGTCGGGCATAGAGGGAGACACGAACGGTCTAGAGGAGGGCTCCCGTTGGTCTCATTCTAATCTATAGTCTCAAGTAACACACCTCCCGCCACAGCCACTCACCACTGTTAACTGTCCGTTTTTATCTTTGTAGACTTGTTCTTCCGGTCCTGTGTCGAAAACAATCGTGCCTTTTTTTCCAGGACGGATATAAAACTGTAAACTGAAAACACACCAAGTAATCAATTACTGAACGTTCTATTTTTCACCTTCTGTCTACAAGAGAAACTCACTTATGGGGCTTTACTAGTTTCAAGATCAAATTCCCGTTTGTATTATTAGAGTTTTACTGCACATTTGAGTCCTCAAAAGACAACCATGGCCACAGCTGGGAACTTTACCACGTGTTCTGGGGGCTATTCCCAAATCACCTGAGCATGTTCAGTTCTTCAGGGGGCCAATCTGCCATCTGAAGAACCACCCGCATAGGTCCTGAAATGCTCATGGGGTGGCCAGGTCTCCCCTGAGATCCAGCAGAGCGCTCCCCACTGTCTCTCCCTTTTGCACATAGGAATTTGCTCATCAGCCTACAGTGGCTTGAGACCCACTAGGAGCAGTAGCAGCAGGGGTGGGGCGTCAGCCTGCCAGCATGGGGGCTCTGGGAGAACAGCGCTGATGGTGCTGTGCCTGATTCAGCCTCAGGAACCCCCACACCGCCCCTGACCAGCCAGCTGACACTGGGCCTGCTGTTCAGCCACCTTGTGTCCGTGAAACAAAACCTGGCAGCTCCTTCAGCGTGGAGACTTACATAAGAGCACCCTCTGTGCCAAGTGTTTTTCCTCTATGTCCTAAAGAAATTTTACCCCTGTCCTCTCCTCAGTGGTAAGCAGCCTGCCAAGCTGCGGCCCACAGTGTTCAGCCAACTGTCCTAGACAACAGGCCTCATCAGGAAAGGTGTGGCTGTCACCTGCCCCGGCCCCGAGGTCCCTCCTTGGAGAACTGTGCCGGTTGCCTTGGTGAACGAGCGATCACTGAAGAAACCACCTACCTTCCCTGGACGACATTCACAACGTTGCCCCTCTTCAGCAGCATGACGAGCTTCGTGACTGCTTCGAAGACGTGCTCACACCGTAAGATGGCATCCCCCTGGCGAGGAGAGGACATGGCAGTTGCGGTAGCAGTGGCTTCAAAGAAAAATACTCTTCCATACGGAGGCTTCACGGCGGGCAGCTCAGTAGCGTGGCAGGGTCTCCCTCCTCCAGCAGACACTGGTGGCCGTCACTTACCTTTTGTTTGTGGTCCTCCGGCGAGACGTGAATGACCAGGATGCCATCACTGAGGCTGCTAGTAGAGACACCTTAGGACAGATCCCACAGTGAGGGACCAGGAACTGAACAACTGGACATCTTGCAGAAAAAAGAGGCGGTGTACCTAGGGGCACCCCAACCCCACGCTCTGTCCCTCCTCGCTGGGCCCCGGAGGATGAAGGGCACAGCCCAGCAGTCAGCATGCTACGAGGCTGTGAAGGGCTGCACTTAGAATAAAACATAGGTCATCGGAGAAGGGGACTGTTGTCTGACCCGGATACTTGGGGGAGAAAGGGCAGCCGCTGACATTTATGCCAGAAAAAAGCATCACAGCCCAGGCCCTGGGCAGCCCCAGGCTTCCTAGGCACCCTACACTTCTGTCTTCCTGTGGAGAGCGCCTTCCTTACTGGTGTTCCCCGGGAGCTAAGTCAACCCAGTGAATGGTCTGAAGGCAGCCTGCCTCTTACCTTTGAGGGTTGAGTATTCTATTTTCTGCTTGATTCTGGCAAGCTCCACCACGTAAGCCGCTTTCTGGGTAAGGAGGAGTTGGCGCTGCCGGGCCTTGAAGCCTTTCCTGTCATATTTAATGACCGGGATACCGTACTGCAAGGAGGGCAGGGTGACTTCGTGGGGGGAGAGGGCGGAGTACGGAGTTCCTTCTTACTCCAGACTCTGCTAAGACCAGTTCCTTCAAGCGCTCAGACCAAGAGAGGCTCAGACAAACCGGTATTACCACACAGCGCTTCCCACCATCAACCCCTTCGGCCTCTCCGTACCCCCACATCCCTACTCACAGAAGGACAGAGGCAGCAAGAGCTCAGGGAACCTGCCCGGATGGGCAGCTAAGTCATGAAGCCCACATTGGCACCCTGCCACACTGCTTCTAAGAGGGGGTGTGCACTGATGACGTTTACGGCAGCGTTTCACTCAATATCATAGAAAACCAAACCCATGGGGCGCCTGGGTGGCTCAGTCTATTAAGCGTCTGTCTTCGGCGCAGGTCATGATCCTGGGGTCCTGGGATCGAACCCTGCATCAGGCTCCCTGCTCGGCAGGGAGTCTGCTTCTCTGTCTGCCCCTCCCCATGCTCATGCTCGCTCAGTCACTCGCTCTCAGATAAAGTCTTTTTAAAAAGAAAGAAAACCAAACCCAGTTTCTAGGGTGACGGATACCTAGTGGTCACATGGGCCCACAGTCTTCGTTAATACCCAGCGCATTACAGTCGAGCGCCTGACCCACCCCCACGCCGCCCTGCATTTCAGCCCTGCTTCCAGGCAGTCTTCATACAGTAAACAGACCCTGTTAAGGGAATCCTGTTGGACCCAAGGACACACATTTCCTTACCTGGATTTTCTCCGTGCTAATGAGTTGAAGCACTTTGGGATTAATGTCTCCTTCATCTGGGGAGGGAACCAGAACACAGCCAGTCATCACTAAATACCATCTTGGTGCGTTGGCAGCTGCTGGGTTTACGCCCCTCCATGACCAAGACCTCAGCTACGGTCAGGAAATGCTATGGAGTCAGGCAGCGTCTTTAAACTCTTAAAATAGGAGAAGCGAGTGTACAGATGGAAAAATGTACTCACCGATCCGACTGTTGGCAAAGGGCTGGCTTAAGACTTCTGCGTAACCTTCTTTCTTTCCCCTGAAGAGTTCGCTTGTAACCACCTTTTGCTGCATCTGATGATACAGAATTGGAAGTGCAGCGTGGTAGCCACGGGGACCCTTGGGACAGAGGCCCCTTAGGTCCACGGGATGGCTTACTTTCTGGATAAGCTGTAGGAGCCTCGTCCTCCTTTGGCACAGAAATCACAACACGTTCCAGGCTTTGGCCAAAATGCCCTAAAAATTATACCGGCAGAGACCAGAGCTGACACTTAATGCCGGTCTCTCGCACGCTTTTCCCAGAAGTGGAATTTTTGAATTTCAGAGAGCAAGTCCTTCCTTCTAGGTCAGAGATCCGCAAACTACAACCGAAGGGCCACATTCAGCCTGCTGCTCGTTATTTGTAAGTTTTTTGGGGGTTTTTTTTGTTTTTTTTTTTTAATTTCTGGGGGGGGGGGGGTTTGGCAGCACGGCTCTGCCGTCCGCGCATGTTGTCTCTGGCAGCTTTCGTGGTCCGCTGGCAGAGTGGAGTGATTGTAACAGCGATCATGTGGCCCGTAGACCCCAAGATATTACTCTCTAGTGCTTTACAGAAAAAGTCTGCCAACCTGCAGAAAGCATAAACCAAACCCTGCAGCAGAGAAAGGGTCCTGCCTTCTGGGCTGCGTAGGGGACCACCTGGGTCATGTTCCCAGGGCAACAATGTGAGCAGCGTTACTTAGAACAGCTGCCCTGGAGCCAGAGCCCTGCGCCAAGTGGCCTAGGTGTGTTTAATCCTCAACACACATACAAGGCATGGGCCCAGTGCGCCCCTCGGCTCCCAGGTGGGCACCACCAGCCCCGGGGCGCGCACCACCAGCCCCGGCCCCTCCCCCACCTTGCCACCTGCCCGTGCTCCCCCCATCCCTACCAGCGCTTTCCTCTCGGCCGTGATCCCGCAACAGTACTTCCGGACCAGGTTCCTTGTGCACATTTTCCTGAGCAGGTCCGATGCCTGTGTGGAGAACACACTTCTGTCCCACCTGCCTCGCTCACACCCAGTTCTTGGGCTGTGGCCGCAAAGACAGAGCGTTGAAAGCACAGTTGAATCCAGTCTCATGTAGAGAACATTGGGGCGCCTGGGCGGCTCAAGCGGTTGAGCACATGCCTTCTGCTCACGTCAGGATCGAGCCCTGCGTCGAGCTCCCTGCTCGGTGGGAAGCCTGCTTCTCCCTGTCCCTCTGCCTGCCGTTCCCCCTGCCTGTGCTCACTCTAATAAATAAATAAAAATCTTTATTTAAAAAAATCAAAGTGCAGCATTAGTATTTAAAACTCCCAAGAAGGCAGCTCATGTGCCAATCTTGCACTACCTTTTCTGTTGCTAACTGTTGCTGAACTACTGGTGGGTTTTTTCTTTTTTTTTAAGATTTTATTTATTTGACAGAGAGCGAGAGAGGGAACACAGCAGGGGGAGTGGGAGAGGGAGAAGGAGGCTCCCTGCTCAGCAGAGATCCTGATGTGGGGCTCGATCCCAGAACACTGGGATCATGACCCGAGCCGAAGGCAGACGCTTAATGACTGAGCCATCCGGGCACCCCTAAACTACTGGTTCTTAAACTTCAATGTGTTTGAGTCATCCGAGGATCTGGCAAAAAAAAGGGGGGGGGGGACTCTTAGAGATGCTCAGTAGACCCAGGCTGGGGCCCAGGATCTTACAGTGGCCCCCACTGTGCACTAGACAGAGGGTCCTCGGAACCATCTTTTGAGAAACACTTTTCAGGTGACAGTCATTAAAAGCCATCGGGAAGGCTACATCAAGGATGGGAACTATTCACAAACGTTCTGTGCAAACAGACCTGTTGGCTTTAGAGTATGAGTTCAGAGGAGTGACATTTCCCTGTGTAACAGCCTTGCTAAGGCAACGCTTTGCTACGGCAACCCTTTCTAGCCAAGGGAGGCTGCGTGAAGACGCAAAAGCTGAGCCCCATCAGTGCCCGAGTCACTTGCAACAGGAGTCCCCGTTCGGTCCTCACATTTTCCAAGATGCCAGGAGGCCTCAGCCAGCTCTTATCCAAGACATTCTTTGGGACATGATACCGAAGATTCAAGATGTAATTCTTCCGCACGAACACGATAAACTCCTCGTTGTCGGGGCAGAGGGGTTTGTTGCGGTTGATGAATCCCTTTATGAACCTAAAGAGGCAAGCGTTTTGTTAGTTTTCTGGCCCATTTCTTCCCTGAGATTCTCTCCACCTGTTTAATTTCAAAGGAGGCCAAAAATGGTGGAGATTGCTTTGGTCGCCACGCAGGGCGACAGTCACGTAGCCCATAGGTCGAGTCTGCCCTAAAGATAGGTTCTAGTTCACCCATACTCTTTTTTGTTTTGTTTTGAGCAGTTTGAATTAGTTGCTAACAACAACTAGCCGCTGACCTTGAGACTTGAACTAAGAAACTAACAAGCGTCATGGCCATTATGATCACCGTCAGATTAGGCAGCTCAGAGGAGAGCAGTGGAGCCGAATCCCTAAGGCCTGACATCCAGAAGGGAAGCTTAGCTTTCTGCACGGAGCCAAAGCACTCAACCAAGTCCACGATCACCTTCTGCAGGGAACTCACTTCCTCACGGTCCGCACAGCCCACGTTCTCCTTTGGGCCGCCTTCCGAGCCAGGGCCCCTCTCCAGTGCGCTTCAAGTCTGATGGCTGAAAGAGTTCACTGCTGGTGTTAGAGGCTGAGTGCAATCACACTTAAAAGGCTCTTTTCAGAATCGCTCACCCCCCTCCCAGACATCCGGACGCCCACCACCGCACTCGGCAGGCCCCCGGGATGGAAAGTTGCTGAGTGTCACGAGTTCCTATCTGGGGGTGCTCAGGCCAGGCGTCTGAGGAACTCCGGCAGTGCTGCAGGAAGCTTCGAGGAGGGCCCTGACATTGCGTGAGGGGTCAGTTTCCCCAGGTCGTCTTGAGGGGCACGCAGTGGTCGTGGGGCTGCGTTTGCTTTGTCTCGTCCAGTATGTGCTTTAGTTGTCCACACTTAAAAACCGAGACGCGTCAATTGGGACACACAGAGATTTCGGGCTTGTTTCCCAATTTTTAAATGCTTTTCATATTTTGTTCAGTATCCAGATTGTTTAAAAATGTTTTCTGGGGCGCCTGGGCGGCTCAGTTCGTTAAGCATCCGACTCTTGGTTTCAGCTCAGGTCATGATCTCATGGATTGTGGGACCAAGGCCCTGAGTCAGGCTCTGCGCTCAGCACAGTCTGCTTGAAATTCGCTCTCTCCCTCTCTGTCTCAAAGAAATAGAGCTTTTGTTCCTCATAGCAGCACTGTTTCAGTTCCAAAAACAACTACGACAACCCACACGTCCACCAAGGGAACGGCTGGATTGTGGTAGACTCCTACAGCACAGGGGTCAGCAAACTACAGCCCTCAGACCCGCCACCTGTTTTTGTAAATAAAGTTTTACTGCAACAGGACTATGCCCATTTATTTATGTATTGCCTAAAGTACCTTCTTCTACAGCATCAGAGTTGAGTAGCTGTGGCGGGGGCCAGATGACCCACAAAAGTCTAAAGGACCATCTGGCCTTGAAGAAAAAGCTTGCCAACATCTGATACCGTGCGATCTATGCAGCTTTATATGAAAATAAACGACCAAATCTACGCAACGCTAACTGGTTGAATTCAGGAACAAAAATGTCCCTAAAAATACAAATGGTATAATTTAATGAAATTCAAAACATGCAATATATTGTTTAGTGATGCATCCATAAATGGTAAAGCTATAGAGAAAAGCAAGGGAAGGATAAAGGTGAAATTCAGAAGAGGGATGGGGGGTGCGGGGTTGAGAAAAGACTGGAAAGCCACAGGGGACGGTTCCCGGGTACTCCCAGGGTTAGTATCCTTTTGAACAAATGATTCTTTAAATGGTCACATGCTGTGGATCAAATAAGCCACGTTGGTGGGACTGATGCGGGCCACTACGTTACAACCTGGGGTTAATAGAATAAAGATGAGCCACACCCAGGTTTCAAGGACCAGCAGGGGGAGAGAAGCCACAAAGAGCCTCTGCCTCCAGGTGCCCCATGGGTGAGAGAGAGAGAGAGGGCAGAGCTCTGGCTCTGCAAACGGGCAAGTTTCTGTTTAATTCTTACCTGCTTGTCTTTTTTTCACATACTCTCTCCTTTCTAGGCAGGCTTTGTATTTGGCTTGGATCCTCGCAACTGAAGATAAAAGTGTTGGTGAAACGGCTTTCAGCTCTGCAACTCTGTAGTTGTGCTCTTCAGGGGGGAGGTCAGAAGGGGCCTCGGGGTGGCGCAGTGCAGAGCTGACGGCTGACCCAGGGACTGGTGCGGGGGGCAGGGTGGGGGGCGTACAGGAAGCCTGGCTGCCAGAAGCTCCTGGCTCCCTCCCCCAGGGTAAAGAACAGACTCGGTGATAAGAGCCCCCCACACGGTCTGCTGAGGGCCGGTGGGCCCCAGGTTCCAGGCTAGGCACTGTTTCATCCGCACACCCACCCCTCAAGGCAGGTGTCAAGTACATGCCGCACATGGGTGTGCAGGCTTGGGCGGTGGAGACAGCTGCAGGGCACAGCAGCGTGGCTGCTGAGGAGTGTGAACCTGGGGATGCGGGGCCACACGCACACTCACCCCGGAGCTTCCCCCTCCACCTGCTGAGCCAGTTCCCACCACAGGCCAAGCTCATCAAGCCCACCGCCCCTGCCCCCCCACTGCAGACCAGCGGCATCCCATACCCCGGGGGCTGATTAGTAATGCTGACTGAGTGCCCCCCTGCCCCACCTGCAGCCAGCACCTGCACTGTCCCAGGTCCTGGGATCAGTGCTTGCTGCTGTCAGGGTCAAAAAATAAATGAGATCTGTAAGCACAGTGGTTACAAGCCCAGGTCCCGAACCCAGAGAGACCCAGGTTCAAACCCCAGCTCTGCCACTTACTAGCTGCACAGCCTTCTGCAATTTACCGACATCTTGGACCTCAGTTTCCCAGAATGTAAAGTGGACATAATGTGGCCACGCAGATTTGTTCTAAGAACACACTGAGGTCCTGAGTGCAGAGGACTTAATATGCAGCAAGCACTCAGATCACTTAATAGTGTATGTCTCAACAGAGCAGTTGAGATTTCAAGGGAGAAGCTCCACTCCACTTCAGTAGTTAAAAAAAAATTCGCACTGCCCCACCTCCACCCCTACCCCACAACTTTCCTCATTCACTGTTCACACACCGCCCCCCCAGCTGCAGGCTTTGAAGCAACACCTTCCAACATCAGATACCCATTCGGAATGAAGTTTTCAAAGCTTCATTTGAGCTTTAGGCCCTGGTGTGGCCCAAGAGTTGGGTCCTAACGAGAACCTAACGAGAATCCAGTGTTTAAGTGTCCGTGTGCACCCATGACTGCCCTCCAAACGCACATTTAGGCAAACATATATCTTATCATAACCCCATATCTTGTTCTGGTTTCCAAAGCCAACACTTCTGACGCTGCATCGCACACCCTGGTAAGGCGTCTCCCCCGCTAAGCTGGTTCATTTCACATTCTACTGAAGTCAGGACAGAGAAAATCATACCTAATTGATGTTTACTAAATTCAAAGGCATCTTCAGTAGCAAACAGAGTTCTGGGGAATCGAATGAATATTTTGGTTCTAGAAGTGAAAAGAGAGATTGTTGTCATGATTAATTTGGTTGGTTACCACCTGCATTGGCTTCAATAGTGTCCCCTCCCCCAGAGCCTCAGAATGTGATCTTAGGGATGCCGGGGTGATTCCGTTGGTTAAACGTCTGCTTTTGGCTCAGGTCATGGTCTCGGGGTCCTGGAATTGAGTCCTGCATCAGACTCCCTGCTTGGCAGGGAGCCTGCTTCTCCCCCTTCCTCTGCTGCTCCCCCTGCTTGTGCTCTCTCACACTGTCAAAGTCTTAAAAAAAAAAATGTGATCTTATCAGGAAATAGGGTCTTTGCAGATGTCATTAAGGTAGGGACTGACAGGAGATAGTATGGAATTAGGGGTGACCTAAACCCAATGAGTGTGTGCCTATAAGAGAAAAGGGGACACACACACACACGCACAGGGAAGTTCGTCTGAAGACGGGCAGAGACTGGAGAGATGGGGCCACGAGCCAAAGAATGTCAGGAGCCAGCAGAAGCTGGAAGAGGCAAGGAAGGATCCTCCTGCAGAGCTCGCTGACACCTTGATTTTGGACTTCGAGCCTTGAGAACTAACCGTGAGAGAGTACTTTCCTGTTCTAAGCCAGCCAGTCCGTGGTCCTTTGCTATCCAGCCTCAGGAAACTACGACACCAATTTAACCTGACGTTACTTCTCTGGGCTTTGAAAATTGATGAGAAGGAATAGGAGTCTAAGTTTAAAAGAAAATCCCATCAACCAGCAAAGATCAATCATCAATATCCATCACTTCCTGCCTGCCCTACCCACCCTGTGAGGAAAACTTCCCAGGGCAGCCACCAGGGGGCAGCAATGCCTCATGCCACGTGATCCCACGTTCCCATCCCAGAGGAGGGAATGGGGACAGATACTACCTAAGACCTCCACCATCTGCCTCCCTCAGGATGTGCTAAGCCCCATTCCCCTCAGGGATCTGGCTTGGAAATGTAACTAATTCTCGAAGCAGGGCCGGGGACAGAAGTGTAAGGATGGAGAGGGACCAGGGTGGCCACAGAGGGCTATATAGAAGTTAGGGGAGTTAGGGGTTGGCAGGCAAATTCCATCAATGGATTCAAAGGCAGAAATTCTCTGCAGCCTGGGAATGCCCGTCTACATCCTTGGGCACTGTTCCTTACCACCACATCAACCCTGACCAAAATGACTAACAGGACAGACTAAAATCTTCCCGGTTCACCCCACTGAGTTTGTCTCAATGCTCTCAACGTGTATGAAAGTCCTCCTGCTCCTGGACAAGTACAGCTACAGTAATGTGCTCAGAGTTCTAGAACACCACCTTCTGGGATGCCACAGGACCTTTCACTTCACGTAAGTCCTGATACCCCCTCTGCAAGGTCCCGCGTGCATTTGAACAATAAAAAGACCAGGCAAACTCGTTTTGCAGGCAAAGATGTGCAACCCAGCCCCAGGTCAGGTATAGAACACAGGGCTCCTTTCTAACTTCGTCTCCTCCAACACCCTTCCAACCGCCTGGAGCTTGTGATACTGTGATTCGTAACAAGAAATACGTATGTGGTCTTTGTCCCATTCTAGTGCCCTGGCTCCCCAAAGCCTTATAACTAGAGCAATAGGGGCATCTTCTGTTATAATATTTGGACCTTGTTCCTGAGATAGTTTCAAAGTGATAAAAGTGAAATGGGTGGCTTGCTACTTATAACAGGTCCCTTTCGACTGCACCACACCTGAATTTATGCGAAGGAGGTGATGTTTGTCAAGCCCCTGGATAACCTAAGGATGGGGGCTGGTTGCCAGGGGAACCAAGCTTGAGATGAGAGGCTCAGAACTTTCAGCCCCACCTCCAGGTAGGGAAGAGGGGCTGGGGGTTGAAGAGATGACCAACGGCCAATAGTTTTATCAATCATAACCGTGTAATGAAGCTTCCATAAAACCCCAAAAAGGACATGGTTTGATGTTCTGGGTGCGCCTGGAGAGAGCATGGAAGCGCTATGCTTTTCCCCTATGCCCCGCCCCATGCATCTCTTCCAACTGGCTCTTCCTGAGTTCTACCCTTGTGCAATAAGCCAGTAATCCAGTAAGTAAAATATTTTCTGAGTTCTGTGTGCTGCCGTAGCAAATCAGTCGAACCCAAAGAGGGGGTCCTGAGCGGAATAGATATCCAGTCGGTCATCAGAAGCATAGGTGACAACGGGGACTTGCAATTGGCATCTGAAGTGGGGGACAGACAGCCTTGTGGGACTGAGTCCTTATCTTGGGCATCTGATACTAGCTGGGGGAGACCGAGTCAGAATTGAAGTGTAGGACACCCAGCTGCTCTCAGAAGTATTGTGGAATGTTCTGAGTGTGAGCAAAGTACCGAGAGCAGGCACACACACGTTTTTTCTTTATAGAGCTGCATTTAAATCGAGTGGATGTAAGTATCTGCTTGTAAATCGACATAAATTCTTTAAAAATTAATCTCCGGGCTCTCAACGCATATGGATGAATGCACAGAACTTTTTAACGGGGATTTCCTGGCCACTTACCTCCCTAACTTGTACTCCTCCGGTGTATAGCCGATATACCGGATCAGGNCTTTGCCCAGCTGTGGCATGCCAGTCACTCAACACAATCTAGCAGACTCGTCACACCAACTTCCTTGAATTCAACAAGATACACTTGGCAAGAAAGATAAAAGGGCGAAACTGTTTCAGTAGGGTAGGTCTGGCTTGTCTTCATAGAACAATGACATCATCAGACACTCCATCCAAGAAACTCCATTCCACTCCTAAGTATACATGCAGAGACACGAAAACATACATCGACATACAAGATCATACGTGAACGCTCAGCGTCACAGTGTCTTTAGTCATCATAGACAAAAGGTAGAAACGACCCAAATGTCCGTCTGCTGATGAACGAGTGGACAAAATAAACATGGGCCAGCACAGAAAGAAAAGATTCCATGCCTGGTAAGGAATGAGGAACTTGGACCCAATGATGACTTAAGATCCTGATTTCAGCCTACATTTCTAGTATGTGGTCACTATAAAAAAAAAAAACAACCCATGTGGTCTGCAACATGATGAAATAAGAGAAGGCAGGATTACAAGTGCCTGTGGACTAAGGCTAGAGCCGCTGGGCCGGCCTGCACTACCTGGGTTCGAGTCCAGCTCAGGAGCTGGGCAAGTCCACTTGCCTCCTCACCTCTGCAACGAGAACAAGTAACAAGACCTTCCTCGTGGGGCCGTCACGGGGCCGAAGTCAGATAATCCATGGACAGTACTGGACATAGTCCAAGCTGCAAAAAATGTTAGCTATGGTGTTCCTATTATGCTTCTTACCCTTACTATTGTGATAGAGTTTGTTCTGTTTTTAAAATCACACTTTAGGGACACCTGGGTGGCTCAGTCGGTTAAGCAGCTGCCTTCCACTCAGGTCAGGATCCCAGGGTCCTGGGATCGAGTCCCGCATCGGGCTCCTTGCTCAGCGGGGAGCCTGTTTCTCCCCCTGTTTGTGCTCTCTCTCTGACAGATATATAAAATGTTTTTTTAAAAAATCACATTTTAAACTGTTAAAAACATGTTTATTTTCCTGGAACTATACTTAATGAAAAAGTCCATTAAGGGCATTGCCACGGGTGGATATCTATGTCGTCCCCCTCATCCTGAACTCATAGGCTGAAATCCTAACCCACCATGTGAACGTATTAGGAGGTGAGGGCCTTTCGGGAGGTGATGAGGTCATGAGCGTGGAGCTGCCACGAATGGGGTCAGTGCCCTTATAAGAGAGACCCCAGAGAGCTCCCTCGCCCTCTTTCCATCATGTGAGGACCCGAGAGAAGGGCAGTCTGCATGCAACCCAGACGGGGTTCTCCCCAGAACATGACCTTGCTGGTATCTTGATCTCGGATTTCCAGCCTCCAAAACCGTGAGAAGTACTGTTCTGTTGTTTATGAGCCGCCCAGGTCATGGTATCTGTTACAGCAGCCCGAACGGAGACATTAAGCGTCCCACGTTCTTCCCCGATGACCTCTCTCGGTCCAGGCACACACACCAAGGCGCAGGTGCGTGCCTACCCCAGGGAACGCAGTAGGGCCTCAGGCCCTGCTGCCCCCTGTCCAGTCCACGCCTGTCACTAGCACACGCCATCAAAGCGGTCCCAACATGGGGCAGACAGACGAAGGGAATGGGAAGAGGTCTTAAACACCCACAGGCAGAGGGGCTGGAAACTCTGTCCTTTTCGACTCTGAGATGCAGCTGCTTCCTGATCAAGGGAGGCGGCGCCAGGCAGGGCACACATCTCCTCCGAGGAGCTCCAGCCCCTCCCCCGGACCCCCACCCCCACCCCTGACCTGCAGCCTTGCGGGCCCTCCTAGCTGGTCCTCCAGCCGGCCCAGTTCCCACCTCGCTAGTATTTAACCAACAGAGTAGACGAGCCTCAGATGACAACAAAGCAGAAAAAAGACGTGTGCGGTGTCAAAACTGCGGAAAACTGGGAACGTGACATGCGCAGGCGCTTGGGGGGTGGGGCGGGCAGTGGCTGCTGACTCTGGCCATCTCCACCGGAAGTCAGATTCGGAAAAAATGAATATGGGAAAAAATGAACAACTTGTAGCTGAAGAGCAAAAACAGCATGCAAAAGAGGTACTTCAGGGGGAAAAAAGGCAAATAGGCTGGTAGTTCCTCAACCAATGAAACACTGAGTTATGCTATGACCTAGTAATCTACTCCTAGGTATACACCCCCCCAGCAAAAACCACATATCCACATAAAAACCTGTACATGTATGTTCCCAGCAGCGTTATTCATAGTGGCTCCGAATGGAAACAACCCAAATGCCCAACAACTGATAAATAAAATGTGGTCTATCCACACAATGGAGTATGATTCAGCCCTAAAAGGAATGAAGTGCTGAACTGTGCTACCACGGAGACGAACCTTGAAAACATTGTGCAAAGTCACAAAAGGCCACGGACTGTATGATTCCACGCATATGAAATTTCCTGAATAGGGAAATCTATAGAGACAGAAAACAGCTTAATAGTTGATTAGGGCCGGGGGCCGGGGTGGTAAGGAAATAAGGGGTTAGAGCTAAAGGGTATCAGCAAGTATATCAGTCATCGACATAACAGTGGGGCTGGAGAACAGTAAACAAAATTTAAAAATAGAATTACCCTATGATCCAGCAATCGCAGTACTAGGTATTTTACCCAAAGGAGACAAAAATATAGATTTGAAGGGGCACATGCACCCCGATGTTTATAACAGCATTATCAACAATAGCCAAACTATGGAAAGAGCCCAGATGTTCATCGACCGAGGAGTGGATGAAGAAGAAGATGTGGTGTGTGTACGTACACACACACACACACACACACACACACACACACGGAATATTACTCAGCCATCAAAAAGAATGAAATCTTGCCATTTGCAACCACGTGAATAAAACTAGAGTGTATTATGCTAAGCGAAATAAGTCAGAGAAAGACAAATACCATATGATCTCACTCACATGTGGAATTTAAGAAAACACATGAACATATGGGGGGCTCGCTGGGGGATGGGGATTAAGGAGGGCATTTGTTATGATGAGCGCTGGGGGTTGTACGTAAGTGATGATGAATCACTGAATTCTACTCCAGAAACCGATATTGCACTGTGTTAACCAACCAGAATTTAAATAAAAATAAAACAACAGTGAGGAAACAGATTATTACTTAATAAATGCATATAAGCAGATACCACCTATCAAGACATGAGAATCATGGGAGAAAAACCAGCATGATCCTTGGTAGAGAAAGAGCTGAGATCACTAAATCAGGGGCTAAAAATAAGAGCTGCTGGGGCGCCTGGGTGGCACAGCGGTTAAGCGTCTGCCTTCGGCTCAGGGCGTGATCCTGGCGTTATGGGATCGAGCCCCACATCAGGCTCCTCCGCTATGAGCCTGCTTCTTCCTCTCCCACTCCCCCTGCTTGTGTTCCCTCTCTCGCTGGCTGTCTCTATCTCTGTCGAATAAATAAATAAAATCTTTAAAAAAAAAAAAAAGAGGGGCGCCTGGGTGGCACAGCGGTTAAGCGTCTGCCTTCGGCTCAGGGCGTGATCCTGGCGTTATGGGATCGAGCCCCACATCAGGCTCCTCCGCTATGAGCCTGCTTCTTCCTCTCCCACTCCCCCTGCTTGTGTTCCCTCTCTCGCTGGCTGTCTCTATCTCTGTCGAATAAATAAATAAATAAATCTTAAAAAAAAAAAAGAGCTGCTAGGAAATGCTCAAGTTTGAAAAGGCAGAATCTTGACAGAAGTTGCAAAATACAAGAGATTAGATGAAAAACGTAAGCTCATGTACATGAGCTTTGTGAAGCTGTAGTTCAAAAGAAGGCTAGGAATCAGGTTGAAATGTGAAATTGCCAACATTCATTCAACCACGTCGACCTATAAAAATAACTGTTACGCTCCCCTCGAGAGGGCGAGAATGTGTTGATTCTGTTTGGTAGCACAAATTCACACGCAGCCCACCACCAATGAAGTATTAGCGCCCAGCAGCTGGGGTGGCGGTGGGATCATATCATTACATCCTGATGAGCTCCCTGAGAGCAGACAATTTAATCTCTATGTTACGACAAGGAAATAGGTCATGGCTAGAAGAGACCGGATGGGGATTCCCACCCAAGTTTGCGTGGCTTCAATGCCCATGTTCCCACCGCTACACCTGCTTCTCTGGATAGCCCATGAGGCCAAGAGGTTGGCTCCCAGACTGACGGCACTAAACCAATCCCCTACAGTCATCTTGGGGAGGGTCTTTCCCAACTAGGTACAGAGTGGTGTGCTGCCCGCGTCTGCCCCCTAGTGTCAGGTCTGTGCATCAGCCTTGCACTTCCTGGACTCCAAGAAGTTACAGGCTTAGGGAGACAAAGGGAAGGAGGTAAACTGAGTCAGCTTCCTAGTCTCCAAACTGTTAGTGTTCATCACAGTTACTGCTCCAGGAGAACCAAACTGAGTTCCCTGGGGGATGACCTTTTATTCATCGCCACACCCCCAGAGACTCCCCACACAGTAGGTTTTTGACTGTGCCGTCTTAGGATCAACAAAACAAACGTTACCTTTGCAAGAAATGCTCGTATTTCCGCCGGTATGCAAAGCCCGCCCGTCTCACCCGCAGGTGCTCCATCAGCCCCAGATACTTGATCTGATGCCTTATGAGCAAGTCGTCAAACTTGCCTTTGGAAACACAGAAGGGAGAGTGACAGTACAGGACCCCATGGCTCTGTTTCAACCGAGAAAGACCACAGGCTGCAAGCTGACCATCGTGGGCTGGATCTGGCTATGGACATATTTTGTTAGGTCCTAATTGTGTGTGTGTCTGTGTGTTTTAATGGGGGAATTTTACAGGAAAATCTGGATTTCTGCTTTCTCTTGAAAAAAACCATGATATCTGGTCATTCTGGGCTTGAGTTCCACGTGGGAACAATTGGTTGGAAGGGAATAGGGCTGCCCCTGGGGGCACATGCCCTTTGCAGTTTGCCACAGTCCCCTCCCCTCCCTACTGCCTTACAACCAGTCTGCTTCACTCATTTGCTCTTCCTGCCGACCTTCTGTACAACTGTGTTACCGACCACGGCATGAGCTTGGAAGACAGCCAAGCCACAGACCATCTTGGAAGACCATCCTCTGGCGGGAGAGAAGCAACACTGCTCCCCTCACCTCTGACATCTGTCTGGCTCAGCTGTGTTGCTCCTGAAACTGGCCAGGCTCTGAGCAATGCTCACTCAGGACCACCAAAAAACCCTCCCTCCCTATTCATTTGCCTTCTATTATTTAAAAGTGAAAAGAATTCATGTACAAAGGACAAGGAGCAAGCCTATGGGGGGTTTTAGGATTTTAACACACTGCCATCTCGGCTTTCCTCCCAGCCTCATTTCCCTGAGCTTGGTGCTCAGAATGATTCACGACTCACTGGGTTCTTTCCTGTCATTGGGCTTGATGCAACGGATGTACGAAGGTTCCTTAGAGATCAGGATTTCCAGAAGGCTGCTCAGGCTGTTTTTAAACTGAGTCCCCACCTTCAGAGAGAGAGAGAGAATGAGCTAAGCAGATAGTACTTCTCCCAGTAAATACAGAGCAGATTGGCTAGGGCACAAGACTCCAGCTCTTTAGACCCCAGCTCCGGACAGATTGCCCTACCCATTACCATCCTGCCCACTAAGAAGATTTTGGATGTTCTGGCCTCAGAAGTCCAAGCTCAGACTGGTCAACAGGGGCTGGACAAGCACCTGTCCAGGATGCTTTCCTCACTCAGCAAATACGTGGTGAGCACCTCGTAGGAGCCAGTATCGCCATTGAGACCATCACCCCCACCAGCCTCCCATTTCCTTGTTACCAAGCTTCCTTTATGACCCTTGTGCTGTTATAAGTTCTCTCTTTCTTTGGTGGTATTTTCCTATACTCTCTCCCACTAGATTATACCCCCCATAAGCATAGGGACCTTGTCCATTCTGTTATTGCTAAATCTTGTGCCCCACGCGCAGTGCCTGACACACAGGCACTCCGTGAATGTCTGCAATTAAACACACTGGTTGCTACACTTGGAAAGTATATATTTAGTAGTATGTGTTAGAGTATGAAAGTGACACTTTCAGAAAAAGGAAGGGCAGTTTAAAATGTGTAAGCAACTGAGAATAATTGCACCCTCTTTTTTCCCCCACTCACCGTTGGCGGCCTTCTCCGGTTTTCTAACTCGGCCACCAGGAAGCATTCCTTCAGGATGCGGTTTTTGGACCTGCACAGCACCTGCAAGTAAAGGAAATGAGCCCCACATTCACTGCTTCAGAAGTCACCAAGGGTCTTTCCCTTGCCTAAGTGCGCACAGCAGCCCAGAGCTGTTTGTTCTGGGAGCACCTGACAATGGGAATAAAGACAAACATGGACGGAAATGTTTAAATACTGGATCCACTGCTCTATGTGGTGAGGCCGTCTGATTGTTTTTCCTCTGACATGGTGAAGGAAACATGGCTGCCAGTCCAGCTGCTACAGAATGAACCAGCTCTTGACAAGTGATCTCCAAGATATGGTGTTAAAAAAAAAAAAAAGCAAGATGAGGACTACATGTGCAGTGTGCGATTGTTGTGTGAGGAGAAAGGAAAAAGAGGGAGATACACACACCCCTTGGTCTCTACCATCCCTGGAAGGATACACAATCAAGTGGCTAGAACAGCTGGCTCTCAGGAGAGAGAGAGTTGGTGACATGGGGTCAAGGACACCAGTTTTTGTACGGTTTGATTTTTCCCCCCTGGGCATGTATTTTCAAAATAACCTGCATTACCAAAAATCTTTAATTTTATTTATATTTTTAAAAGATTCATTTGAGAGAGAGTGGGGGGGCAGAGGGAGAGGGAGAGAGAGAATCTTAAGCAGGCTCCACACTCAGCGTGGAGTCCAACACGTGGCTCGATCTCACAACCCTGAGATCATGACCTGAGCCACAGTCAAGAGTAGGACACTCAACTTACTGAGCCTCCTAGGTGCCCCAAGAATCTTTAATTAAAAAAAAATTAATTTGACACTAAAACTCTTTTCCTCATAGCCACACAATGAAGTATTATTCAGTCTTTATTTTTTTTAAATACTTTATTTATTCATTTGTCAGAGAGAGAGAGAAAGAGAGCACAAGCAGGGGGAGCAGCAGAGAGAGAGGGAGAAACAGGCTCCCCACTGAGCAGGGAGCCTGATGTGGGCTCCATCCCAGGACCCTGGGATCATGACCTGAGCCAAAGGCAGATGCTTAACTGACTGAGCCACCCAGGCGCCCCTCAGCCTTTAAAAAGGAGGGAAATTGTGACACGCGTAGGAACATGGATGAAACCAAGGGCATTATGCTAAGGGACAGAAATGAGACTCCGAAGGACAAGTACTGTATGACCCCACTTACATGAGGTTCCTAGAGGAATCAAATTCAGAGAGACAGGAAATAGGGTGGTGGCTACTGGGGCTGAGGGAGGAGGAACGGGGAGTTAGTGTTTTAACGGAGGCAGAGTTTCAGTTTTCCAAGATGAAAAGGATCTTGGATTTTGGATGCCCAATGAGGTGACAGAGCTTAACACTACTGACTTGCATATTTAGAAATGGTTGAGATGATAAATTTTATGGTACATGCATTTTACCACAATTTGATGTTTCTTTAAATTAAAAAAAATGGTTTAATCCACTCTAATTCTGCACTTGCGATGGCTCGAAAGAGCAATTTGCAGACAAGAGTGAACACATTAAAATGGCCCATCTTGAAGTCAAAAGAAAGGGCAAGGAGCTTCAGCCCTGGCTGGTGAAGTAAGAAGCTCTGAGATTTTCCATGGGAAGCACCCTCCGTGGGTGGGTTTGTGAAGGACGTGGGCGTGGCAAGGAAAGGCAAAGTCAGGAGAGGAGTACTACGTTCCCTGTGTCAGCCCTTCCACTCCTGGGTCATTCACGGTGACTCTGGGAGGGAGGCACCACCAGATCCAGCCCACTGGTGGGGAAATCCACTTGAGACCCCCCGGCTGGGAAAAGGTGGGGCTGACACGCAGCCCCAGAGAGCACCCGCCTAGAGCAGAGATCCAAAGTTAGGAATAGTTCTCTATCCTGAAGCCCAGGGATTGGGACAAGGGGTCCTAGACGTGGCAGAGAAAGATCGACAAGGCCAGAAGGTACTCCTGTAATGCACAGTCTGTGTGTTCACTCTGAAAAGGTCTCCCTACATTTAAGCTTTTTGTAAACCAAGCTAATTAAGTAAAATCCAATTTTTATAAAACGGTTAACTGTTCAATACAAAGTAAGGCTTCAAAACACCCAAGGTTCGTCTGATCAGTGAGGTATATGGAAGGAGATTGGGAGTTTCAACAGCAGCCCCAGGGGCAAACTTCAGCTCCAGCCCTGATTCATGATGTGACTTTGAGGAAGTTGAGACTTCTCTGGGTCTCAGTTTTCTCATCCTCTGTTCATGCTGCCCTGGTATATTCCCACTGCACCAGAATAAAAAAAATCTCTGCTCCTCCCTGGGGACCTTACGCTGCTGGGCTCTGTCCCCTCTCCTAACATCATACCCCTCACTGAACACACGTTGAATTCGTCTGGGCCTCAGGGCCTTTGCACACACTGGTCCATCAACCTGAATTCACCCCAATCTTTCCATGGCCAATAGCATTCTTACTCAGGTTTCAGCCCAAAGTCATCTCCACAGGGGTGTTTTCTCTGATCTCTTAAACTACAAATGTCCCTCTCAATCATGTCTCCTTATTTTCTTTGTAGCACTTCTCACGGATGGGTAACTTATTTGTGTCCAGTTGACCCTTGAACAAAATGGGTTTGACCCATGTGGATCCCCTTATATGCAGATTTTTTTATAGAACAGGACTGTAAATGTATTTTCCTTAGGATTTTCTTACTAATATTTTTTCTTTAGCTTATTTCACTGTAAGAATACAGTATATACTATATAATATATAACATACGAAATATGTTAATCAACTGTTTACGTATCAGTAAGGCTCCCAGTCAAGGCTATTGGTGGTTAAGTTTTGGGAGAGTTAAAAGTTATACGTGGATTTTTGACTGCATAGGAAATTGGCGGGGTCATGTTGTTCAAGGTCACCTGTATATGTTTATTCTTGGCCACTCCCTGCCCCCATGGTAAGCCCCATGAGAACAAGGACTGCCTGGAACTAGCCTGGCACACAGTAGGGCCAACATACATTCTTGAATCAAGGGCATATCGTACAGATGACCTTGAATATCTGTTCTGGCCATGACATGCTAGAGTTCTAACAATAGTGCATTGAACAGAAAAATCCAGAAGGCCAATTCTACCCCCAAATCAGCGTCATGGGTGATACCATCAGAAATACATATAGTTAAATTCCAGACTTACTTCTTTCAGATGTCTGTAGAGGAGATCATTGTTTTTTTCTAAGAATCCTGTAAAACATTGAAAAACGTTTGAATGATTGGCTTTGCCTAAAAATGCAATTCCATCCCAATTGACTGTAAAGGGAATTCCTGAAAAGAATCTCCTAGGCTCAGATCAGAGTTTCTCAGCCTTGGCACTACTGACATTTGGGGCTGGAGAATTCTTTATTGTGAGGACTGTCTTGTGAATTGCAAGAGTTAACAGCATCCTTGACCTCTACCCACTCAATGTCAGTAGCACCTTCCCCAGTTGGGAAAACCAAATTTGTCTCTAGACATTGCCAGATGTTCCTGGAAGACTAATCCCATCCCTGGTTGAGAACGAGGTCCACAGTATTGAATTGACGGCACACACACACTACACTCTAACCTCTTACTAGCTATCACACACATAGTCTTAATGCAAAGTATTGTACACATGTCCTAGTCCAGTTGCAAAGAGCTACGCAAAAAAGGAATGACATCGAGGGGTGCCTGTGTCGCTCAGTCAGTTGAGCGTCCAACTCTTCCTTCTGGCTCGTGACACGATCTCAGGGTCATGGGATCGAGCCCCGTGTCAGGCTCTGCACTCAGCTCAGAGTCTGCTTGTCCCTCTCCTCCTCCCCCCACTTGCACACCCTCTCTAAAATAAATGAATAAATAAAATCTAAAAAAAAAAAAAAAGAATGACATCGAAACAATGGAGGGAGTATTGAATTTCAAGAGTGGGCAGGGGAAGCCAGGTGAGAAAATCATCCCCACCACTGAGGAAAGCGAAACTGGAGTGCCAGGACTAGAGGGACCCAACGGTATCTTCATACAAAGGAGGATGTGCCATTTCCAATTTTAAAACTTGGATTTTAAGTACTCACTTAAATCCTAGTCCGTCAATAATAATTAATAGTAACTAAATGACATTACAAAATCAGCACCAGGGGTGCCTGGGTGGCTCAGTCAGTTAAGCGTCCAACTCTTGATCTCAGCTCAGGTCTTGATCTCATGGTCGTGAGTTCAAGCCACACTTTGGGTTCCACGCTGGGCGTGGAGTCTACTTAAAAAATTTTTAAAAATCAGAACCTGCTAAAAAAGATGTGTATCAAAAACATCTAAGATACAATCTTTTTAGAAGACTATTTGGAGCTATCGAAACTAACATTTTTACTGTGGTAAAAGATACATAACACGAAATTTATCATTTTAGCTATTTTTAAGTGTTCGGTGGCATTAAGGACAGTCACCTTGTTGTGCAGCCATCACCACCATCTGTCTCCAGAACGCGTTTTCTCAAACTGAAACTCTGACCCCATTAACTGCTAGTTCCCCATTCCCTCTCCCCCAGCCCCCGGTAACCACTATTCTACTTTCTGTCTCAATGCTTTTGACCACTCTGGGCACCTTGTCATCGGAATCATAGTTTTCATCCTTTCGTGACTGGCTGATTTCATTTAACATAGGTCTTCAAGGTTTCATCCGTGCGGAATGATAGAACTTCTTTCCTTTCTAGGACCGAATAACATTCTGTTTATATGGAGCACATTGTGTCGACCCACACAGCCATCGATAGACACTTGGGTTGTTTTCACCTTTTGGCTACTGTGAATAATGCTGCTATGAATGTGGGTGTACAAATATCTGTTCAAGTCTCTGCTTTCAATTCTTTCAGGTGCACACCCAGAAGGGGTCCAAACTAACTTCTGCTGGAAGCTTTTTTTTTTTTAATATTTATTTATTTATTTATTTGACAGGGGGAGAGAGAGAGAACACACAAGTAGGCAGAGAGGCAGGCAGAGGCAGAGGGAGAAGCAGGCTCTCCACTGAGCAGGGAGCCTGACGTGGGGCTCGATCCCAGGACCCCGGGATCATGACCTGAGCTGAAGGTAGATGTTTAACTGACGGAGCCACCCAGGCATCCCCGGATAGAACTTTTAAATGAGCAATGCCACTTCTGGTTCTGGGAATTTAGCCTGTGTGTATAACGGGCACCCATATGAGCCAAGTGAAATATGCAAAAACATCAAACACAGCAGTGTTTACAAGAGACAAAGCTGGAAACAAGCAGTGTCCGTCAAATAGGTCAAAGGACACAGCCCTAGAGAAGGGCCTGTAGCCTCTCAAAAAGAAATGTGGTCAAATCTGTGAGTTGCTGTGGAGAATGGATGAGGAATGAGGGTCTGGAGGCAAAAGGTGTGGGTCTGAACCCCAGCTCTGCCACTTACTAGCTGGGTGACCTTGGGCAAGTGACTGGACTTCTCTGAGCTCAGTTGCCTCATAGATTAAAAGGGAGATGACAGGGGCCCCTGGGTGGCTCAGTTGTTAAGCATCTGCCTTCGGCTCAGGGCGTGATCCCAGAGTCCTGGGATCGAGCCCCACATCAGGCTCTTCTGCTGGGAGCCTGCTTCTTCCTCTCCCACTCCCCCTGCCTGTGTTCCCTCTCTCGCTGGCTGTCTCTCTCTCTGTCAAATAAATAAATAAAATCTTTTTAAAAAAATAAGGGGATGATAAGAAGAGGGAGGAGGAGGAGAGGAAGAAGGAGGAGGAGAGGAGGAAGGAGGAGGAGGAGAGGAGGAGGAGAGGAGGAGGAAGGAGGAGGGGGGAGGAGGAGGGAGGAGGAGGGAGGAGGAGGAGGAAGGAGGAGGAAGGAAGAAGAAGAAGAAGAAGAAGAAGAAGAAGAAGAAGAAGAAAAGGGTTCTGTGAGGTTTAAAGCACTTCAGCGCTGGGACAGCGCCTGGCAACGCGGTAAGTGCTCACTGAGTGTGAACTGGAATCCATATGATCTCTAATAGTCATTAAACGAAGAGATGCAAAATAGAGACCACAACATCACAACATGCGTTATTTAAATGTGTGTGCATATGCATGTTATTTGGCATACAAATATGTGTGCCCCCACAGATGTAAGTAGAAGATATTTCTGTTTTCCTGAAAAAGTACAAGAAACTGGTGGTTCCCGTGGTTACCTCAGGGAGACGCTAGGAGTAAAGGTTTCCTTTTTGGACTTTTCTGTAGGGACAGCAACTTCCAGCCTTACATGTATCCTATTCTTTAAACAAAAATCAGTTGATGATCTGCGGAGAGAGAGTCGTCCTATTTTGAAATGTTTTCTGTTTTTATGCCCCTGGGAATTTAAGGGAAAAAATTATATTACTTTTTAAAGATTCTTAGAGAAATAAACTTATTTAGAAGTGAAAATAATTGAGGGGCGCCTGGCTGGCTGAGTCGGTAGAGCATGTGACTCTTGATTTCAGAGTCGTGAGTTCAACCCCCACGTTGGGCATGGAACCTACTTTTTAAAAAAAAATGTAAAAAAAATTTTTTTTAAAGAAAAAATGAAAGAAGTGAAAATAATTTAGAACCTAAAGCAGAAGTGACCAACGAAAATATTTTTTAAACATTTTGAAAGAAAATGTTCATAGGAGCATTATTACTAATAGCTCAAAAGTGTGCACAAACCCAAATGCCTATCAGCTGATGAACGGATAAACAAATGGGGTCGATCCATAAAACGGAATGTTATTTAGCAATAAAAATAACAACAAGGAAGAACCTCGAAAACGTGATGCTAAGTGGGAGAAGCCAGACACCAAGGACCACGCATGGTGAGACTCCATCTATATGAACTACTCAGAATGGGCAAATCCGCAGAGACAGAAAATAGAGGAGTTCGTAGCCTAGGGCTGGGGGGGGGGGAGGGCGGGGACTGGGGAAAAGGGAGTGGTGGTTAGTGCACGCGGGGTTTCCTTTTGGGGTGAAGCGTTCTAAAATGCACTGTGGTTATGGTTGCATAACTATAAAGTGCATACGGTAAAAACTACCAGATTGGACACTTTAAATGGGTGAAATGAAGTGGTTATACGTCCAAATCATGAATTAAAAAAAAAAAAAAATCAAATGGCACGCCTGCAGGCAGAGTCAGTGAACAACTGGGATGCACGCAAAACCATGTGGTCAATGGACACAGGGCACCTGCATGGCCGTGACACTTGCCTTTCGTGCAGTACGTGACCTCCCCCGCATAGTGGCAGAGCCGGAACTCCATCCAGCCAATCCTCTTCCGGCCCTTTGGCCCCGCCAGCTTCCGGCTGCAGCAAGACAGAAATAGACCCGAACTGAACCTTTCTAGTTCGGGGCAACAAAATGTACTGATATAGGAAGCAAAGAGAAAAGAGAAGCCTAGAGAAGTCGTTTAGGAACATGACGATGGACTGAAGGCCAGCATTGGAAGCCAAACACGCATAGGTCTAATATTAGACCCCTTTCTGTGCAGAAAGGGGAATGCTCTTGCACCGGTGGTGGGAATGCAGACTGGTGCAGGCACTCTGGAAAACAGTGCGGAGGTTCCCCAGAAAGTCAAAATAGAACTGCCTTAGGATCCAGCAAATCGCGCCACTAGTATTTACCCCAAGAATACAAAAAATACTAATTCAAAAGGACACATGCACCCCGATGTTTATAGCAGCATTAGCTACAATAGCCAAATTACGGAAGCAGCCCAAGCGACCAGCAATGGATGAATGGATAAAGAAGATAGAGTGTATAGATATACAGTGGAATATTACTCAGCCATAAAAAAGAATAAAATCTTGCCATTTGCAACAACATGGGTGGAGCTAGAGAAAATAATGCTAAGTGAAGTCTGAGAAAGACACCATACGATTTCACTCATATGCAAAATTTAAGAAACAAATAAACAAAGGGGGGAAAGGGACGGAAAGACAAATCAAGAAACAGACTCTTAGTTATAGAGAACACACTGATGGTGACCAGAGGGGAGGCAGGTGGGGGCGGATGGGGGAAGTGGGTGATGGGGGTGAAGGAGGGTACTTGTGGTGATGAGCATGGGGTGATGTATGGAAGTGACGAATCACTATACTGTACCCAGGAAACTAATATTATACTGTATGTTAACTCAAAATAAAAACTTAAAATTAGGTCCCTCTTCTAAGAACTGAGGAATTAAAAAACATGTGAGCCACAGAGACATTACTTATACAGTGAAATAAATTTTATTTTTTCCAGGTGATCACTAAGAAACAATTGCACTACCTTACGTTTTTATGATGTTGAGTGACTATAATACTCACGAAACATTATTTTTCAGATTCTGGGGATTCCTAATTTTTATAACCATTTCTTGAAACATATATCCATATACGTAATGACAGTGCAGATATCCTAAGTGTAGGGTTCAGTGAGTTTTGGCACAATAAACACACCCATGTAACCAACACCCAGATCAAGAAACAGAACACTGCCAGTCCCCTCAATTTTCTGGGGTGCCGTAAATGCTCTATGTCTTGATCTGGTGGTGGTGTTGTGGGGGTACACACAAATGTGAAGAATTTGTGCGGTTGTGTACTTCAGACTACACATATCACTGTATGTATTTTATATTTTAAACCTAACTTTTAAAAAAGACCGTTAAAAGAAAAAACTGTTTCATGCATGCAACCCTATCCAAAATGTAGCAATCATAAGAAAGATACAAAATCTTAGAACATTCTACCCGGGACTCATTTGAATTTGATTTCCACTAAGAAAAGGTTTGCGTGTAAATGAGTTGGTGTATCATTGTGGTACCTCACGTCTCAATGTATGAAGACATGGCTGTATTCTTGGGGTCCACCGCCCACATACCCAAGAAAGCGGATACACAATGACCTTCCCCATGCAACAGCTTGTCGAGTGAAATACATACGTTTGGAAGTGTGCATGCTTGCCTACTTTCTCTTCCAATTTCTCCAGGAAACTCAAGTCTGTAGCGGGACCAGGACGGATACATTCTTCATCCTTCCAGAGAAAAAGAGAAGCCTTGATCCATAGCGTCCGTCACACGCCATCAATTCCAAGTTGAAATGCCTTCGCGGCTGTGGCAGAATGTGTCGGACTAAAATTCTGTCATCTAACCCAAGCGCAGGTGAACATGGGGGGTGGGAGGGCAGCGATCTGTTACACGCGCTTAACGCCTCAGAGGGACTGGAAATCCTTTGAAAAGTCAACGCTCCCACCCATCGGACTTGCCATATACCCAGAGTCTTCCCAAGGACGCTCCACGGCCTCCATGACCAGCTTACTCAAACATACCACCTCATTTTCTCTTCACCAGTCATCGCTGGCTAAGGACAAATCCCCTTTAACCAGGAGCAAAATCTCCACGGAAAGAAAGCCATAAAACCAGGTCCATCTAATTTTTCACATTTCTCCAACTGTGTCTATTTCCTATTTCGAGTCCTTAACATTGTTAGCATTTAACTGACCATCTGAAAAAATGAACCGACCCTGGAGCTTTTATTAAAACAGCAAGAAAAAAAAAAAAAACCGGGTTCAGGTTGGTGAGACAACTCTCTCGAAGTAGCATCTCTATGGTTCCTGATTCCATCTATGGAAAACCACACAGGAACAAGTATTTATTCCTAAAATATTTACAAAATACTAGTCTAGCAATCCGTATGAGCATTGAGCGCGCACAGAATAGCTTAGGTCAGTCTGCGCTTCCCGGAACGTGCTTCCCCAGATGGCCACACGGCCCTTCCCAGACCATCTTACCTAAAATTGAATCGTCCTCCCCACCACATCTAATCTTTCCTGCGTTTCTCTTCATTGTGCAACCCGCTGATTTTGCCTTTTTTTTTTTTTAAAGATTTTATTTATTTATTCGACAGAGATAGAGACAGCCAGCGAGAGAGGGAACACAAGCAGGGGGAGTGGGAGAGGAAGAAGCAGGCTCATAGCAGAGGAGCCTGATGTGGGGCTCGATCCCATAACGCTGGGATCATGCCCTGAGCCGAAGGCAGACACTTAACAACTGCGCCACCCAGGCGCCCCTGATTTTGCCCATTAACCTGCTTCTTGTCAGTCTCTGTGCCGGAATTTAAAGCCTCGTGAGTGCAGCGGATTCGATCTGTTCTGTCCACTGCTGTGCCCCGAAGCACAAGGTACAATCATGCCACCAAGTAAGCGCTGATGAGTCGCTGTTGAGTGAACAGAGTCTGAATGCTTACCCCACACCCGCATAATTCTAAGCCCTGGGCACATACAACCTCAGCTCGTCCTTACGACTCCTCTTAAGATAAGTGCTCGGTATCATTGCACCCACTTAAAGACAAGGAGATTGGAGCTCAGAGAGGTTAAAACACCCACCTAAGTTTACACAGCTAGTAAGCATGGGGAGGGGGCTGGGATCTGAATCCGGGTGGTGCCCATGTTCCTGGCAACTACAGTCACCAGCCGTTAACGTCCCTGCTGGGCTTTAGAATCTTGTTCACACAACAGTTAGATGGAGGAGGGGGCAGGAGGAGAAAAGAGACGCGTTATTTTCATTAGAAGGGAGATGGTTGCAAATGGAAAGGCAAAGAAATAGTTTCTCATTGGCCTTTAGATTTAAAAAGTGATGTCTACACTGGAACGACTGGATTGGCAGCCACAGATGTTCTCGGGAGGTGCGACCGTTCAAGGTAAGGTCACACGTGCACCCCGAAAAGCCCCAACTCAGGATCAACAGACGTTCTTCGTAAAACCGTCCTTTACGTTTTCTGGGTTTCCGTTCCTGCTGAGCAACCCTTTGAAGCCTGGGGGGAAATTCTTCTGCGTGTTGGCAACACTGTACGAAGACGCTAAGCCAACATTAATTCTCTCACCAGAATGGAAATGATCCCTTTGTGTCTCTCTTCCACCAAATCACAGATGATCTTGTTGTTGAAATACTGAATTGGTTCCCACTAAAACGACAAAGAGAAAACAATTCCCCAAGGAGGATGTAGATGAACACAAAATCTCTCTCTTTTCAAGTGATTTTCCAATGTTATTTTTCCAAAATCTGATTTTTTATCTCCACCATTAAAAAAAACAAAAACAAAAACAAACTTTCTGAATGTCAAACTAATTTCCCCGGAAATACTCAGAGAAAGCATGAAACATAATTCCGAGTATTAATGAGAATAAAATCTCCAATGAAATATTATTGTGCAAGTGAATCTCTTTTACTGGAGTAAGAAATCAAATGAGGAGAAAACATTAAAATGTTTTACCTCTATACCTTCCATTTCATATTCTGCCTGTTCCGCCTTCAGTGTTCTCTCAATTAACAGCTGCTGGAGTTTCTCGTTGCAATAATTGATGCAGAACTGTTCAAAACTAGAGATGCAAAAACATATTTATTTGTTTATTTATTTTAAAAGATTTTATTTATTTGACAGAGAGAGAGAGAGAAAGCAGAAGCAGGGGGAGCAGCAGGCAGAGGGAGGAGCAGCAGGCAGAGGGAGGAGCAGCAGGCAGAGGGAGAAGCAGCCCAAAGCGGGCTGGATCCCAGGACCCTGGGATCATGACCTGAGTCAAAGGCAGACGCTTAGACTGAGCCACCCAGGCGCCTCGAGATGCAAACATTTAAAAGGTAAAGCTACACACGGAGACCAATTAAAAAGTGTATTTACTTATTTTTAAAGGTTTTTTTTAACAGAGAAAGCAAAGTCCTTATTAATCACATCATTTTTTTAAAAGATTTTATTTATTTATTCGACAGAGATAGAGACAGCCAGCGAGACAGGGAACACAGCAGGGGAGTGGGAGAGGAAGAAGCAGGCTCATAGCGGAGGAGCCTGATGTGGGGCTTGATCCCATAACGCCGGGATCACGCCCTGAGCCAAAGGCAAACGCTCAACCGCTGTGCCACCCAGGCGCCCCTATTAATCACATCATTTACTAACTAGATCAGAAGAGTCATGGTAAGAGATGTTTGCGTTTTTTATGGTTGTTCCAATTTTGGAACGCTCTATGCATTAGCGGCTATGGAAATCCAGGGAATTGCTGAGGATGGGAAAACCAATTCCAGTAACACTAGAGATGCCTTCAACCAGTCTCAGACCCTAGAGAAGAACAGAAGACCGGTAAGTGCTGACAAACTCACCCATTCTTGTCGAAGACCTCAAACCCATAGATATCCAGCAGACCGATCACAGTTTTCTTGGTGAAATCCTAGTCAACGTAACACACATTGCTTGCTGTTAGGTCTTTTACTTAACGACTCTTAAAACCCAGTAGCTGTCTCCAAAGCTGGGACTTGGTTACACAGCTCACACCTTCTCTCTTTCCAACACTGGCTCACGGAGGAATTGTAGGGTGGAAATGAATTTCCCAGCCCACTCCTCTGGCCTGACGCCTGCCAGGATCCCCCTGCAGCTTCCGTGTCTACCAGGGAGAAGTGAGACCTCCCCCTTCTGATTCACTCCCTTGCTTCAGCCCTTCTCAGTCTCCTGAGTCCACATCGACCTCAAAGAAAGAGAGAGACCTCTACAGACAGCAGCAAAGGAGCTGTTTGTCTAGGAGAGAAGGCAGATGGTTTGAATACCATTTTAAACAGAGGACCAAGCGCTGTCAGACAGGATGGATATTTAAAGAGAACAGGACTGTTTTTTCGAATGGGCCACAATTTTACATCCTGTATGGTGCACTGAGCCAATGCCTTCCAAATTTGTCTTTTACACACTATTTCCTTAAGTTTTACATCTCTGTCTGTGCCCCAGTATCCTTTCCTTAATTTCTAGCTTTGAATAAACTCCCCCTTATTCCTTAAACAATTCCACTTAGGGTAAATTTGAAGGACTTGTATTTTTTTCTTATACACGTTAAAACATACTACTGGTACTGTCCAAAATGTCTGTTACGCTAAAAGCTGTCTGGCGTGCTACAAATACTGTGCACCCCACACTTTGGGACACAATCATTCAGTGGGCATTTCTGTGAGCCTACTGTGTGCTGGAAACGTAGACACCTAAGGCACCTTCCCTGCTCATCGGGAGCCAACAGGCGATGCTCGCAAATCCTTTAGAGTGATGACGTCGGTTATAAAACGTTACCACGTTAACTGAGAGCGAGTCAACGAAAAATGTGTGGACTAACCTTGTTCACTAAGGAGGAATTGATTTTGTTGACCAGCCAAGTAAATGTCCGTCCGTAAACGGCCTTGGCCATTGCATCTCTAGCGTAGACAGAGAGCTCTAGTGTCAATGGGCATATTACCTGAGAACAACAACAGGTGCATCATTACAGAGGTTAAAAAAAAAAAATTCCACCCCCTCCTGAGTTTTCAAATTAGCCTTTAATGATGGCCAGTGAAGGATATGTGCTGGGGGAAGACGCCACCCCCACCTGCAAGCGTTCAGACCGTAGCTATTTCTTGAGTGCCCACTATGTGCCAGGCACGGAGCTGCTGAGATACAGCCATGACCAAGACAAATAGTTCCAGCCTCTGTGGGCTCACAGTTGGGGGATGGGATGTTCGTGCATCACGCACAGTCATGTTGCAAGCTGAGAGCAATGTGAGGAGATACCTATGGATTTTTAGGATAGGGGTGGGATGATAAGGAAGGCTCTTTGAGAATGTGACCCCAGGAACTGAAGGATGAGAAGGTGCTAGAGAAGCACAGGGAACAGTGTTCCAACAGTGGGAACAGCATGTGCAAAGACCTCATGGAGGAAAGGCATGGTGAAAGGGAGGCATGGAGAGCTTGTATAATGGCTGGGGTTGGGGGGGTGGGGCTGTGGCAGGAGACCCCTGCAGGAGCTGGAAGGCTGGGGTCCGGCCTCCTCTAAGACCACCATCCTGCTCTTATAGTAGGCAGGCAGCAGCCATAGCAGGAAGGCAGGAACATTTCCACCTAGAGCCATTTACCTCCTCAGTTTTCGCTTCAATCTTTCTGTGTGTGAGAGCTTCCAGAAGGATGGATGGGTGGACCCCCAGGAGCTGAAAAAATGGAAACCAAAATGCCATTCAGTGACTGGATTTGATTTTTTGCCAACCTATAAAGAATTGGTGCAATTTCCAGGCCTGGGATTATATGCCCTGACTGATAATCTTGATTAAATGTGAAACAGATCACATTCGATCTTTTGACCAGCTGGCTTTTACCCACTTCCTCACCTGCCCCCACGCTCTTTAATTCTCCTAGACAGTATCAGCCAGATGGACAGGGTATTAGGCACTTGGGACCTGGGCATCCAGCTGCCTCGAGCTCCCCTCCCCTGCCCTTCCCTGTGCTCTTCAATGGATTGCCCTCACTCACCTTGGAGATCCATTTGATCTCGTGGGTGTCTGGTACGGTGGCACAGCCTTGGTGGTTCTCTTCGAAACAGATGTTCCCCAGGTGTAGGACGCTGGCAATAATTCCAAAGAGATTCTAGGAACATGGGGGAAAAGGCGAGGAGAACAGGGAGAGAAGGGCAGCCACCTAACTGACGAATGTCATCGCAGGAGATGTCATCACCAGAAAAACCACCCCCTTCCCAATTCCAGTCCTGAGCTTGCAGAACCAAGCTGATTTCCTCCTTCCCCAGAAATCAGCCTCTTGCCCACCTCAGATGTTAAGGGAAGAGGAATAAACAGCTTCAGCACAGGGTGGGGAGGATGCCTCCCCCCATCTCCAGCAAAGGCCACTTCTATTTTTATATCTTCCCCACCCCCTTTCCACCAATAAACCATTTTATATGCAAATGCCATGATCCCACATAGATATATGTAAATATATATCTATATCTATTTACATAAATATATATCTATTTACATAAATAGATATTTATGTAAATATATATATCTATTTATAAATATATATATAGATAATATATAAAATATATTTATATATATATTATATATTATCTATATATAAATATATATAGATAATATGTATTATATTATATATATTATATATTATCTATATATAAATATATAGATAATATGTATTATATTATATATATTATATATTATCTATATATAAATATATAGATAATATGTATTATATTATATATATTATATATTATCTATATATAAATATATAGATAATATGTATTATATTATATATATTATATATTATCTATATATAAATATATATCTATTTACATAATATATATATTTACATAAATACATAGTATTTTAAATTATAATTCTGGTAGTTGAAAGAACAATAGTTTTAACCATCCAAAAAAAAAAAGATGTAAAAACACAATGTTTATAAATCCTACAATTTGCTCCAGTTTGTTTAAAAATAGAAGTGTAAATAAATGGTAATCCTGTAGTTCTAGGACATCTAAATATTTGAGACTGGATTTGAGAGAAGGACGAAACATGACCGCCTCCTCGCATACAGCGCTGGGAAATCTGAAGTCTGCAGGATGAAATGCAGATCACACAGTTAACATTTGAATTTCATATAAGCAATGACTAATTTTGGTCCCAAATGGTGTCACCAAATAATGGTGCCCCTTAAAAGTAGCTAGGCATGCTATATTTTTATTGGCTGAATTTGGCGACCCTACTAGGGGGTCACCAAGAACCTAGGACTGTTTCGTCAATCCCAGACCCCACTGACCATCAGTTCTGCCCTTGGGGCTCATACCTCGAGGTCATCTTCAGTAAAATCGATGACAGAAAAGGCGCTGGAAACAGTTTTCCAGTCGTTCTTGTCGTTAATAGACGACTCTTTGGCACAGTGACCCTGTTGACACAGAATTGGTTTGCTTAACGTCAGTTTTTAAGGGCAGTGAGGCATGCCCACACCTAGTCTTGAATTGAAATGTTTTTCTCTATAAGCACGCAAGAGCTAGTTCTATAATGTTCTGAATTGTAAAAAGGTAGGTTTAACTAGTCGTCTAGCATATGGTGACTTGCCAACTGCTGCTTTTTTCAAATTTTAGAATTTTATCTCTATTCTGGGAAAACTTTCAAAGGTACACATTAGTGGTATATCTCTTTGAATGTGTTTAATTTTTTTATTCATTTTTTAAAGATTTTTATCTATTTATTTGAGGGGGGAGGGAGAGAGAAAGGGGGAGAGAGTGTACAAGCTGGGGGAGGGGCAGAAGAAGAGGTAGAAGCAGGCTCCCCATGAGCAGGGAGCCCCATGTGGGACTCGATCCCAGGACCCTGGGATCATGACCTGAGCTGAAGGCAGACACTCAACTGACCGAGCCATCCAGGCGCCCCTGAATGTGGAATGCTTTTTTAAAATAGTTTTCCTTGTCATATTTGCCAAATAAGCGGAAGATGTTTGTCTCAATACACATCTGCTAAAATATGCAGGGAGAGGACAGCACTGAAATTTGGAAAGCATCTTGATGCATTTACAACGTCTAGTGGGAACTGCAGTGTGGGACCAGGTGAAAAGAGACCCTCACTCGAGAAAATAAAAGTTTGGCATTTAGAGAAAGGCAGGTTATATGGAGACAATCACCTGCAGAAATGTGATGAGACTTCCCGCTACTTTAGAAGTTGTCTTCTAGATAAGACACACACCACCAAATGTCACAATTTAAAGGGAAGATGTTCTAGATGAGGGTTTTTTTTTTTTTTTTTTTTTTGCTTTTGTAGTACAGGGTGTTTCCTGGATTCCTATCTGAAGATTTGTCACCTTCAAAGATTTTCTTGTTGCACAGGGAAACCAGAGGTGCCACCGTAGCATGAAAACATTCACCAGTGAACTGGCCGATGTTCAATCTGTGACTTCCCAAATATCGCTCCCGGGTCAACCAGCAGCATCTGCTCCCGCCCCCTAAGGGTGGGGCCAGCTTAGGTCCCCGCCCCCTAAGGGTGGGGCCATCTTAAGTCCCCGCCCTAAAGGTGGGACCAGTCCTTGGAGGACACCTAGCGGTTTAGAAGCAGCGTGGCTGCCTCCCAAGTAAAGCCACAAAGTTTGCCAAAGTTACGGGAGAACACAAAATTGAACAAAATAATACTGGCGAATCGTTTGAACCATTTCCAAAGCCACTGTGGCATAAAGATCTGGCCAAATTAAACAGACTAGCAAAAAAATCTGCAAGGGTAAAGACAAGATACATTCCGAAAGGGAATAATTTGAATATCAAAGGGCTAGGAGAAACCCTTGGGAAGAAGAATGAAGCCCACAAATACTTGTTATAAATTGACCCTCTCTGACCAGGTTATAAAAAATCCAATGTGATGCTGCCATACAGCTTTGTTAGAAAAACTAGGTCCTCAAGGGAAAAAAAAATCAAATTTGAATTACTCTTCATTCTAACAATCAGTACAAAGTTTGTATAAGGAGATTACGGGATTCTTTTATCTTCATTATATGGCTTCATTTTTGAAGATAAATTTCAGTCACGTCTACTCTTCCTCCAAGACTCACTAGGAAATGTTGGTCCTTCTTTTACAAGATTCACTTCATAAGACCTCGTTCTCTTTCTCAAATGATGTCCCCACGTGCACTCTGACAAGCGACCCCCATTCGAAGCCAGGCCCAGTAAAGAAGAGAAAAATCCAAAAATCTTGGGGCAAAAAGGTACTAGTGACATCAAAGATAGTGCTGGCTGCAGAATGGTGGGGGGTTACATTCTGAAAGTCCACATCACAGCACCAGCCCCCAGGGCTGCTTATGGGAATGGCCTGGACTCCTTCTATAAGGAGGCATGTTCCTTTTGCAGCCAACAATTCTCAGAATGGGAGGCAAGGAGGCGGAGAATCATTTCCTAACTAGTTTTGAAAGCACAAGGACGCAGCACAGGTTGCGGACATGGAGGGACAGCAAGTTACTCTCACACCTAGACCAGCAGTTCTCACTTCCGCTGGTCATTAGAATCACCAGGGATTCATTTAATTCCACGGAATCACAGGGGAGTGCTTAACACAACCCTGATGTCCAGGTCCCACCCCAGACCAATTAGATCTGTGTCTCTGGAGGGGAGGGCTCAGGGTGTGTGTGTGTGTGTGTGTGTGTGTGTGTGTGTGTGTGTGTGTGTGTGTGTGTTTTGAAAAAACCTCCTTGGGTGATTCTAACTCCAGCCAGAGCTGAGAACCACTCACCTAGAGATCGGTTACTTTACCAAGATGGTCTACCATCTACCTGCCAGGCATAAACAGAGGGGTTATGATAAGTGTCAACAAACCAGTCCGTAGATACCTCCAGAATGGTGAGGAGAAACTTCCGGACCATCCCATAGAAGCCCCCACTACCACTCTTGATCCCTGCCTCCAAGGGACCACCCAAGCCAGGTGCCGGTCCTTCCAACCTGTGAGAGGTATTTGTACAGCTGGGGGTCCCGCTCAAGTCCCAGGGAAGCAAGGAGCTCCTCTTCGCCACCCTCCAGCAGCTGGTAGAAGATGTGGAAGTTCCTCTCGCCCTGGTTTTGATAGACGACGCGAGACTTTTCTATCAGGTAACTGATGATATGGCCACCTACGGGAACGCCCTTCAGAACAAAAAATGCACAATGATGACAGTAACTAAGCCGTTCTCTTGCTGGTGTCTTCCGAGCGACAGAAATTCTGAATTCGAATGATGATTCTTCTAAGCCTAAGTGTTTTCTGGGCTCTTTTTAAAAGTATTTTTGCCTACCCTGAGGTCATGAGAGATATTTTCTATACTTCTGTCTAGAAGTATGATTATCTTACCATTCACATTTAGGACTGTGATTGAAATTTTGTGTATGGAGTGAGGCAGGGGGTCAAAGGTCTTCTTATCCACATGGATTTCCAACTGATAGCACCGTTTATTGGAAAGGTAATCGTATCCCTATTTAATCACAGTGGTGCCTTTGTCATAAGCCAGGTGACCATATCATACGTGGAAACCTTTGTAGACTCCATTCTGGCCCACTGGCCTGTTTATATATCCTTGTGCCAATAGCACACTTCTATTTTTTTAAAGATTTTATTTGAGAGAGAGAGAGCACGAGTGGGGGGAGGAGGCAGAGGGAGAGGGAGAAGCAGGCTCCCTGCTGAGTAGGGAGCCCCATGTTGGGCTCCATGCCAGGACCCTGGAATCATGACCTGGGCTGAAGGCAGCCACTTAACCGACTGAGCCACCCAGGTGCCCCCACACTGTTTTAAGAATATTCCAGTAAAGGATTTGTATTCCAGAACATATACAGAAGTCCCGCAAATCAATATGAGAAAAACAACCTAATTAAAAGTGGGCAAAAGGCTTTACCACAAAAGTTTTAATTGGCCAGTTATCAGGACTTCGTTTATACTCAGGGAAATACAAACATAAATCACAGCAGGAAAGCACTGAATGTCTCAAACCAAGGGCACTGGCAATACCACATGTTGACAAGGGTGTGGAGAGCCCCGCTGGCAACGGGAACTGTCATTAATTGTCATAACATTGCTGGTAAGAAGCCAGCAACGCCACTTCTGGGCATGCGCCCCACGTAAGGAAGCACTACTCTCTCCTCAAAGACACATGCAGGGATGCTCAGAGCACGGTTTGCAATAGCCCCAAATCGGAAATCCAAATGTTTATCAACAGGAGAGCAAATAGCGAGGAGGTCACCCAAGCCAAAAATGACCAACTGCTACACGAATGAATCTGATTGAGAGAATGAGGGCATGTTGATTGAAAGGAGCCGGACACAAAATAGAATGTACTGTATAATTCCATTTCCACGAGGCTCAAGGACCAGCAAAATTAATCTGATTATAGAGGTTGGAACAGTTGGTAACCTTTGGGAAGGCAGGTACTTTCAGAGAAGGGTAGGAGATTCTCCTAGGCACTAGAAATTTTTATATATTCTTTTATATATTCTTTTTAAAAGATTTTATTTATTTATTTGTCAGAGAGAGAGAGAGAGTGCGCACAAGCAGGGGGAGCGGGAGGGAGAGGGAGAAGGCAGACGCTTCACCGACTGAGCCACCCAGGCATCCCTAGAAATTTTTCTGTCTTGATCTGTGTGCCAGTTATCACAATCAGACACACACATATACAACTCCTCACGCTGTACTTGTGACTCGTGCTCTTTAGTATGTGTGTTGAATTTCAAGAAGCTTTAAAACAGACATAACTGTTCACTTTTTTCCAAAGTCTAGGCACACTTGCCAGAAGTCCATGTACCAGGCTCTGGAAAGCCCTGAGCCAGTCTGTCGTCACTATACTCAACACTCGGCCAGCGACTGTTCCCCTGTCCAAGTGACGCGCTCTGTCACCTGGAATTCTAGGTCCTTGAGAACTCTGTCGACCCTCCCCCCACCGGCATCAGCCCCGTTTAAATTCAGTGCAACGTACAACCATACCCTCTCATTATGTATGGTCTCTGGGTGCTTCCATGCCCTGACAGCAGAGCCGAGTGGTTGTGACCAGAACGACATGGTCCGCAAAGTCTAAAATATCGACTACCTGGCCCTATCGGAAAACGTTTGCCAACCTATGCCGTATGACTACATATGCCTAAACAACACATTGTTTCCATGGGATTGCTCTCAGGCTTTTAAGAAACGGCATCACCCCGACACACGGGACGATCCTAAGACGTGACAGTGGTATACGTCACTCTCAGCATTCATTCGCTCTCGCTGCTATGTGACGCTTCACTGGATGGACATCCCGCCATTTAGCCATTGTGTCGATGACACTCAGTCCTCTAGATGTGTTGGCTGTTTCCAGTCCTTTTACCATCGTGAGCAGCGCCCTTGTGCCCAAGCTTGCAAATCTACAGGAGTATCTCCAGGAGTGGAATGGCTCTACCTTAGATTACGTGGATTTCAACTTCCCCGAGATAACATTCTGTTTCCCAAATGGGTCGCACCCACGTACGCCCCACCGGCGATGTTAGAGCTCCTGATTACCCACACCTCCACCAGTAGCTGGTATCACTAGACTTCCCTTCTAGAAAGTATGAAATGATATCTCATTGTGGTCTTTATTTGCATTTCCCGAAATAGCACTAACCCTGGATGTTTCCATTATTTGAGTCAATAAAGCCGTTCCTCCCTTAAGGTACCTTGGGTCGGGTTGCTGTCACTGGCCAGTTAAGCGGTCCCCATGAACCAGTAATAGGAACTTCAGTGTACCTTATAGTCAAACTGTATGTCCATGTATTTTCCAAATCTGCTGGAGTTGTCATTCCGGAGTGTTTTGGCATTTCCAAAAGCCTTGGAATACAAAGTGAGGGAGACAGGGACAGACTGAACCAAACTGTGATGACTGGTCATTTAAGCTCACTGTGCTCGTCAACTTCCTAACCCCAAATGCCATGATTACGAAAGTGGGGGAGAGAAGGGGAACCAGGAATGAAAGCCATACTTTATCTTCTAAGAAGGAACCACTAAGTATAGAGGATTTGATGCCAAATACTGGAATGGGGCTGGAGAGGAGGAAGAAATATCTTCTCTCTGGCATCCAATCTAGGAATGACTATGAAGACAGAGAGAGAGAGAGAGAGAGAGAGAGAGGAACCTACGCCCTTGCTTTTCTAGAAGATACAGTACCAGACCCCTTTTTATATCAAAGAGGTAAATTGTTCAGACCATAGGTCTATTGGGAAAATTCCTTCGACCACAAATGTCTTTAACATGAAAGGCAACAAAAACACAGAATAACTTGTTCAAAATCGTCCAGCAAGTCAGTGAATTGCAATGGCAGAATAATCAAGACAATTTCAATTAAATAAGAATATTAATGACTTTAATGCCTACTAATCTGCCAGGTGCTTTTTATGCAACCATCTTGTTTTAGCCTCGAAATCTCCGATGAGGTAGAAATTATGAATAGACCCATTCCACAGTAAGGCTAACAGGATCTGGGAGTGGTTTGTCGAAGCTTGCTGGCTCGTGGCTGCCCTGGGGTTAGCATCCATGCCTGCTGGACATCAAAGCTATACCCTTAACCGTCATGCTGCCCTTGAGACCCTCTGCTTAACTCCCAGAGGGTGACCTGCCCATTCTGACTAACCTGCCCAGACAGAGGACGCTTCCTACTTAGCGACCTTCCTAGAACTCCCCTCCACAGGTCCTCAAAGGTCACTTACCTCCAACACTGGATTGGAGAGCAGCAGTCTGTCACGGGCTATTTGTAGCGACTTGGTCATTGGGCAGGTCACAGCAAAATACTGGAGAATCTTCTTGGAGGCCTCTGTTTTCCCTGCCCCGCTCTCTCCAGAAATGAGGATGAAGTGGTTATTTAGCTCAGAGCACATCATGCGGTAGGCGTTGTCAGCTATGGCGTAGCTGGAGAAGGAGTGGGGCAGAAATGGAAGGAGTGGGAAGTGGCCATAATGCTACTTCCCTCAGCGGTGACATCATCAGAGCTCCCTGCCTCCAGGAAACCACATCCAGACAAAGTGGTACAAGACACTGAGCTCAGCTATCGAACTCTCACCACGACCTATTAACTGATCACGCGCATGAAGTGTTCCAGAAATCAATACTCAAACAGTTGAGTTAAAATGGAGAATCCGAACAATAATGGAATGAACTGATTTTGAAAAATCCAACATTTCTTATAAGAATAAGCCAGATACTAAATGATATCCCCAGGAGATGTTCTATTAACTGTAGGTGGAAATAACATCTTGTCTAAATATTTTAAACACTCAGTAGATAAACTAAGATCTCATGTTTCCCTTTCCCTCAAAACCTTCTGAAGTAAGAGAACAGAGACAGGAAACTGAAAATACCTTAAAAGCTCTGTGGTATCTATAGGACAAGAGGTACCACTGTTATAAGGGCTTTATCTTCAAGATCAGAAACCAAAGCATGAAAGTCTCCCAAGACACTAACCTTCCCATGTGGCTGAGTTGGAAAGCTGGCTCTTTCCGAAATTGGTGGTGGTAGTGACGCACGAAGGTTTATAAAAGCCTTAGGAGGTGAACAGATGAGTCACCAAGAAAAATGGAGGGAGCGCCTAAATATTATTCCAGAAGCCAACCAGGGAGAACTGAGAAATTGAGCAAAGCCTGAGTCACATGTAGATCAGATAGGAAATTGCTTGTCCTCCGGATCTGAAGTCCTGCTACCCACGGGGATGCTCCTTAGCCGCCATGATACCCAGACACCGGTAGATGGCACTATAGCAAACCTCAAAACAGAGAAGACACCTCTCTAGCCACACTCTCGGATCTCTCAGCAGTTAGAAAAGATTCCAACTCTTGATATTTAAGCGGAGACTCCAACATGATCTTATGTTTTCTGTTGCACTGAAAGACATTTCATAAGAAGGCGGCAGTCTAAGTGAGGTACGGAACTTAAGTCAGAATCTATGAGCGTGCATCAAGGATTTGGACGGATGATGGGTGGGTAAGAAGGAGGGAGAGAAAAAAGAGAAAGAGGAAGGAAAGAGAAAGAAAAATACTATTGATGACCCTCATACGTGTTACTTACATATGTGGTGGCAGCTCAAAGAAATTGACCCCTTGATAAAGTTCCATCTGGCTCACAGTGTAGATTCCAAGCTCCTGGTACGGGTTCACAGACACAAGGAGGGTCCCAATATAGGTCTAGAGGAACAGACCAAGGCACTAGTGAGGAATTCTGGGGTGCAAACTGCTAAAGCAAAAGACCATCACATGTTACGATCCCCGTGCGTTCATTCCAGGCTGGGGATATAAAACAATAAATAAGACAGGTGCTGTCTCTGCTGTCATGAACTTCCATGTTTGCGCATGGTTGCCGAGGAGGGGGACCAGACAACCAACCAAGGGATCGAGACTGTTTCAATTTGAATGGTAAGAAAGGTGTACGTAGGGTCATGAGAACCGCCACCTGAGCTCCTGGGCTTAGGGAAGTCGTCTCCAAGGAGCAGACTTTGAGCTGGGACTTAAAGGATGAGAAGCCAGTCATGAAAAAAGGAAGCAGGAAAGGAAGGGCAGGTCAGGCTGAGGGGACAAAGGTGGCAGGCTGACTGTCCTGGAGGCCAGTGGGGGAGGGGAGAACGGAAATTGTAAGGCATGGCGCCCGAGAGGGAGCAAGTTCAGAGCGCACAGGGCATGAAGAATTGGGGGTTTATTCCAACTGCAACGCCTTAAACCGTTAGGCCAACTGGATAGCTTTAAGATGGGAGCACCACGATCTGATTTATGTTTGTGTGTCACAGAGGTCTCTCTGGCCGCTGGGTGAAAGCAGGGTGCGGGCGCATCCCAGCCGACTCCCAGCTGGACGGACACTCCGCTGCTGGCATCCTTTTCCCTGGATTTCGACGTGGGATTCTATTACGAGTCCAGTTTTTCGAGTGCTTCCATTTGGAATAGAACCACTAACATAAAAGCTTCTTGGCATACAGTTATGAATAAACAAATCTCTAAGCTCTGAAAGGGGGGGGGAATAAATATTTGGGCTCCTTTGAAAAATGCATCCAGAGTTTTCCAATTCTGAGGTTGTTGTGGGTTTTCATTCCAGAGTCTCAATTTTGGAGGTTCCCAAGGTTATGCTAAATTACGCCGGAAATCTTTCTCATGAATGTTTCTAATCTAGAGGACAGAGTCACACAGAGAACCAGAACAGATAAGAATACTGTATTTTGGCTAAAATTCTGCGGTGCTTGCATCAGTAGAAATCTTCCAGGGTAGAATATAGTTTCTGAAGTCTATCTGTTCAAACTGGAAATGATTTGTTCCTGATGACCCTATCATCCCACGTATACTTCTCCAAACCACGCTCTTTTTCCTTTGCTTATGCATAAAATCTATTTCCACAATTAAAAATATATACTGTGAGAAGCCCTTTGATTATTTCTTCTAGTAACCTTGGTTCCAACATGCAGACTAAGTCACAGTCACCGTTGAAAACAAACTAGCTGTGAGACAAATATTTTTAGATTGCTTTTGATTGTCTGTTTTACCCTTAGCAAAAGCTAGTAAGATCTCGATAAAGTTAATTACGTTTAATAACACCCCACCACACACACAGACACACTATGGAGTTTACCTTAAAGGAATTTACTGAAAACTGACCAATCAAATCAAGGTGGGGTGATAAATGGGAAAGTTAAAAACTGACCATCACTAGAAGCAACTAGACCAAGCCAAAAAGAGTCCGGTAAAATGTTTCAGCCTTGACTCTTGAAGATTCGTGGGAGGCAGTGGTCATCCTTATGTTTGCCTGTCTGGTATCTAGACCCCCTTCTTCCAGCAGATTCCTTTGAGGAACCTTCTCCAGTCCACATCCTACAGTAAGGTGCACACTGGCCTCGCCCATCACCTCCAGGGCTGGGACTAGGTAAATAGCCTGGCCAATCAGAATAGTCCTCATCCTAGCTACGGGGATTGGTTCAGGGGTAGGCACATGACCCAAGATGGGCCAATCAGAGCCAACCAATGTCTGTGTCTCCAGGACGACTTGCTATCGTCTCTGTACCAGCATATCCTGGTCCTGCTGGCAGTCACCTTGCCGCCTTGCAGAGTCGGCCCCAGAAAGGGAGCATTGCAAAAGTGAGGAGAGAGGTGGGAAATAGTCCTCCGAATGGAGAAAGAGCTCTCAAGGCTCTTCGAGACTCAACACCCTAGACCCTAGATCCATTTCTGGTCCCCAAAGTATAGATCGATAGATTCCGTCTTGGGGGTTAGGCCTGTGTAAACTGGGTCTCTGTCACTGGCAGCCCTAAAGGCCGAACACGAAGGATCGGCCTGCATCTGGCAGTGGTCCCTTCCCCGTCCCTTTAAAGGCTGTTGTTGGCTATCATCAAGGCCATGAAGACAGGCGGGGTGGAGTGGGGTGGGGGAACGACCAGTCTAGGAAAACAGCAAGAAACGGGTTACGTTACATAGATGAGGTTCTCGCTGAAACGCTTGCGAAGGTTGTCCAGAAAAGCAGACTCGCTGGTGTAGGCGTCCAACAGCACAAAATCCTGCACCCCGACCTTGTCCCTGGCGGTGAGCGCGCCTTCCATGTGCAGTCGAATGTGTCTCCTCCTCACTTCTTCTTTCTGCAGCAAACAGAACATTCTCAGCAGCTCACTTATTCTGTAGTTCCTGTTGCTCACGTAATATGGACATAGCCAGATACCCACCCCTGGGGACAGTAGAGCACGGAGATCAGATTATGCTCTCCGTTAAGAGCTGACCACCTGGTTAGGGATGCAAGGGGATGCTAATAAAAGCACTAACAGCAACAGCGCAGCTGACGGGAGCTGGGCAGGTCCCGTGTTAGGTACCACGCTAAATACTTGACCTGTATTATCTCCTTTAACCCTCGTTCTGACCCTGTGAAGCAAGCACTATTACCATGCCCATTTAACAGATGCAGCAACAGAGGACAGAGACATTACAAAACATGTATTCGTCCTGCCAAAACGCAGAGCCAGGACACGAACCTAGACAGCCTGGCCCCAGAGCACACTTTCCTCACCATCACTTACTCAATTGGATTAGTTGCCCAAACTGGCTGTGTCTTTTTTTTTTTTTTTTTAAGATTTTATTTATTTGACAGAGAGAGAGGCAGCAAGAGAGGGAACACAAACAGGGGGAGAGGAAGAGGGAGAAGCAGGCTTCCCGCTGAGTGGGGAGCCCAACGCAGGGCTCGTTCCCAGAACACTGGGATCATGACCTGAGCCGAAGGCAGACGCTTAACAACTGAGCCACCCAGACGCCCCCGGCTATGTAATTCTGACATGAGTGATGAGGAGTTTGGTTGGAATGGGAATTTCTTGTTACAGGGGAGTGAGTTCTTAAGGAAGGACAAACCTGGAGGGTCCTCTCCCCAAGGCTGGGCTTCAGAGCTCCCTGGAAAAGGAGTGGTTGCAGGCCCACTGGATGGTGGAGAATCTCACTGCATTACTAGGGGGCAGAGCTTGTCCATGGTCACCAGGCAGCAGAATGACCCTCCTGGGCACAGGTAAGCAAAGGGAGTCAGATCAGCACTGGGCAGGAGACCTGGGGCTGCACTGCCTGAGTCGGGAGGGCTGTGGGAAACAGCTCCCCAGGTCTCAGGCAAGCTGAGGCTGGAGACTGGAGGGTGTACAGAGAGAGTGGGGGCCACGGCTGTAGGAGGTGGCCTGGGGCGGGGGGCGAGGTCTGTGTTGGGAGGATAGCACAAGGCGGTCACCTGGCCCAGGCTGCAAAGGCATCGAGGGACTGTGCTCTGGGCACACAGTCGATGCATATCCCTCACACGCGTCCCAGTGTGCAGGTGGCTACGCAGCCCAAAAGAACAAGCAAAACAGCAAAGAGAGCCAGGAAGACAAACCTCTGGCTATCGCAGTGTCCCTCCAGCGCCCTCTAGTGACAAAGATTAATATGCTCCCTTCCAGGAGAAATGCTGAAGGAGGCCAGTTTGTTATCACAGAGCAGGGACTGAAGGATGAATCTGGATCTGAGAGACAGGAAATTGACACCTGCTATCTTTGGGTATGCAGAGGCTCTAGGACAGCTGGAGCACAGCCTTGAAAAAGGAAAACGAAGCCGGAGGACTCGGGCTTCTTCCCTTGAAGTAATCAAGACCGTGTGTGGATTGACTTTTAACAAAGATCCAAGACAATTCAGTGCAGAAAAGGAAAATCCTTACAATAGTACAGGAATAACTAGATATCGTAATGAAATAAATTTCATTTCACCCCCCATAATATATTTGTGTATTTTTATTATAAAATGTTATAAGATAACGCTTTTAGTAACATATCTTACAAAATATGTGTTCATTATTTAATTTATATATTATATAAACTTATATATGTAAAACTTTATATAGAACTTTTTAATATATATACTGTATAAACTCGGATATATAAAACTATATATATAAAACTTTTTACATACTGTATAAACATATATGTAAAACTATATAGAACTTTTTATATATCCATATACTGTATAAGCTGATATATGAAACTATAGAGAGAAAACTATTGTATATAAACTTTATAAACAATTCCTATTTCATAATACATGAAGATATAAATTATAAAGACATGTATATGTTATAATATTATTTTATAACATTTTATTTGTATATATATAAACTTAGGATGAATCTTAGACCTAAATGTAGATGCGTGATCTATAAGGCCTCAGGGAGAAGACAAGGAGAATATCTCTGCAACTAGAAGAAGGTAGTTTTCTTATGACACAGGAAGAAATAACTATAAAAGAAAAAAATAAGAAATTTGACTTCATCAAATATAAAACATCTCCCAGAAGGCACCTTTAAGAGAACAAATAGGCAAGCCAGGGACCGGCAGAAAGTGTTCACAAAATATATACCTGAAAAGGATTTGTATCCAGGATAAAAGACCCCTATGGTTTAATAATTAAAAGTCAAACCCAGTAAAAATTGGGCAGAAGACTTGAACGGACACTTCACAGTGGAAGATAGACAAATAGTAACTAAGTGGGGAAAATGCTCAATGTCATTAGTCATCAGGCAAATGTGACTTAGAACCACAGTGAGATAAACCCCAGAATAGTTCAAATGAAAAAGACTGACAACATCAACCATGAGCGAGGATGTGGAACAGATGGAACGTTCCTACATCGCTGGCAGGAATGCGAAATGATAGAATCACTTTGGGGAAAGGTCTGGCAGTTTCTAATAAAGTTAACCATGCCTCCATCCTTTGATCCAGCAGTCCCCTTCCTAAGTATTTACATAAGGGAAATGTAAACATATAGTCGCAAAAAGACTCGAACATAAAGGTTTACAGCCACTTGATTCATGATGGCCCCAAACTGGAAACAATCCAAATTTCCATCAACTGGAGAATGGAGTGGAGTCTATACAATAGAATGGGTACAGCGCTAAAAGAGAAATGACCGGTACGCACGACACGGATGACTCTCACAGACATTATACTGAGTGAAAGAACTCAAACACAAAGGAGTGCATGCCCTACGATTCCATTTATATTAGATTCTAGAAGCAAAACTAATCTGCAGTGAAAAATCAGAACAATTGTTGCCTGGTTAGCGGGATGGTCTGACAAAGGACAGTTTGGGAGTGATGGAAACATTCTTTGTCTTGGTAGGGCTGTGAGTTACACGGGTGTGGCCATTTGTCAAGATACCTTGTTAAGATTTTGTAGATTTCCACATATGTAAATTTTATTTTAAAAAGGACCACAAAAAGGAAGTAAGTGGGGAGGGGAGAGAGAGTGGGTGGAGGTAGAAGTGGAAACAGAATGGCAGAAGGGTAATACTTGTTGAAGCTGGGTGATGAGTGTAAGGGGGATTTATTATAAACTCTTCTGTTTACTTTGTATGTAGTTGAAATTTTGCATAAAGTTTTGAAAACCAGAATGGCCACCAGGTGTCTCTCTACACTAGTCAACCAGAGCTAGAACAAGCACTTGCTAAGGAAGAAAACAATGCATGTAGATCAAAGAATATCTTAGTGATTCTGCATATCCCCATCTTAAAGTGTGTGTGTGTGTGTGTGTGTGTGTGTGTGTGTGTGTGTGTGTGTGTAAGAGAGGCAGTATAGCGTCGTGATTTCGCACAAGCACTCTGGAACATGAGCCTGCCTGGGTTTAAATCCCGCCTCTGTTGCTTCCTGGTGGTACAACTTTGGGAAAGTCTACCTCTCCAAGCCCCTGTCTCTGTTTCATGTCTATAAAATGGAAACATAATTGTACCTCCTTCACAGGGTTGTTGGTTTGGACAGACCATGGAAAGCCCTTGGAACAGCGCCAGAAGCTCTTGCTTCTATCCTCATTAGTATTGCTAATACGATTATTAGAAACAAGAAAATAAAGCGAAAAAAAAAAATGTGCCGGCTAGTAGTTGGCGAGCCCCTATTGAACGGGGAGTGGGCTGGAGTCTGAAATCATGTCTGGAGCTGTGCCCACAAGTATCACCACAGTCTGATCTCTGCAGGTGGTGGGTGTGGAAATGTAAAAGCTTTCTTATCCCAGTCCTAGAGGTAGGTGTGTGCTTGCAGAATGAGCTCTGTGGTCGGTACCTAGGGCTTTATGTGACTTGCAGCCCAAAAAGATTCGACAAAACCTTGAAGATTAAGGGACGGGACAGTGATTTCGACTTGCAAGGGCCAAAGCACACTCTCTCCACTTCAGACTGGGCTTTTGTTTGCTGCGACATTTCAATTCCCTATATCTGGGTTCCTTTAATCTAGTTCATTTCCAAAGATCTTAAAAGGGCACGAGGAAACTAGAGCATCCTAATAAGACGGACGGAACCGTCAAAGGGATGACTATTGGGGCAGAAGGGGGTAGGGTGGTAAAGAAATTGGGCTAGTTCAGCTTTGACAAAAAGAAGAGGACTAAAGGATTTTATGGTGAAGAGATGATTAAACCCAGAAATGACCAAATAAGAGAGAAGAAATTCAAGAGAGATATTTTTATGACACCTAAGAATGAACATCTTTGGGGTGATACAACTTTGTAGGAAGATACTGCTGTGCAAACCCCCAGATCAGGGCTCACAGACTCTGCTGCCTGCAGGGTCCTGGGCAAGGACTAGGATTTTTTTTTTTTTTTAAAGATTTTATTTATTTATGTGACAGAGAGACAGCCAGCGAGAGAGGGAACACAAGCAGGGGGAGTGGGAGAGGAAGAAGCAGGCTCCCAGCGGAAGAGCCTGAGGTGGGACTCGATCCCAGAACGCCGGGATCACGCCCTGGGCTGAAGGCAGACGCTTAATGACTGAGCCACCCAGGCGCCCCAAGGACTAGGACTGAGTCAAGCCGCTGGGTGCTGGGGACCCACTTAGACTAGGGAATGAATAGGCATCTAGGCTGGGTAGCCACTGCTTGGCTCCACTAGGTGACACCAGGTGCGAATGCACGGCCTGTGTTGCCGGGCCCTCCGATTATTCAAGAAAAGTCAGAAATTTAGAATTTTATGTGAAATCCTGTTGCACATACTTCATCCGGTGGGACAATGGCCAAAAGCAAGCTAGTCACCGTTTGTCCCACATGGTTTAGATACTTCACTTATACGCAGGTGGGGGATTCAAAGAGATGCTCCCGCTAGGAGCATTATTTTGGAAGCCTCGTATACTCAGTGGTGACCTGACCCTATCACCTTCTACACGACCTAGCCCTTGACCCAGTGTGTGTATGGGTGGGGGGGAGGGGACACCATGCATATCAAGGTGGCTAAATGCTGTGACAGAGACCAAAATGCCTGCCACACATTCCATGCATTTCCCGACATTTCCCCCTGCAGCTAGGTGGACTCACATGACTATTTCTGGCCAACAGGTTGTGAGTAGAAGGGACGTTTGTGCCAGCTCCTCCATTGGGTTATCTGGACTCCTTTGAGGCCACAGTGACTGAGAATTTCTCTGGTTGAATGGACGAGGTACAAAATCAATATAGCCTAGATTCCTGAGTCATCACAGGGAAGAGAGATCTTCTAATCATCAAGACCCAGGAGCACCTGGGGGGCTCAGTCAGTTAAGCGTCTGACTCTTGATTTCGGTGCAGGTCATGATCTCGGGGTCATGAGATCAAGCCCCGCATTGGGTTCCATGCCGAGTGAGGAAGCTGCTTGGGATTCTCCCTCTCCCTCTCCCCCTACCCCTTACTATGCTTGCTTGCTCGTCCTCTCTTAAAAAAAAAAAAAAGAATCATCAAAATCCACAGTAGGCTTTGTGTAAGCAAGAAGGAAATTCCTGTTATGGCAAACTTCTGAGAATTGGGGCTGCTTGTTATTGCAGCTGAAGGCTGCTTGTCCTGACTCATGCGCATGCAGAAAAGGGTTTTTCCATTGGGAGAACAGCACTTTGACTGTGAGTCACGACTCTTGCACGTTCAACTTTGCCAGCTGTTCTGGCTACTACTCTGAAGTTTGGAATATGAGAAGGGGCCATTTTTTTTTTAAGGGCAGAAGATAAGCCCTAGAGTTGTAGCTTTTGACATTTTATGCTCCAGGACCGTTTTTTCCAAGGAAAGTCATAAGAAACCTCAATATGTAAAAATAAAGAAAGCAAAGCTTTTCTGGTTAAAGGGGAAAGTCTTACCAGGTTACCCGTGGGCATGTGGGAGAGAGTGTGAGAAGCCCCAGGGCAGAGGAGAGTTGGCAAACCCCTCCGTATCTTCCCGAATCCCGTGCCCTGGGCTTTGTTGACTTCTCCCTTCACATTTATACTCCTACCCGTGCACCACCAATATTATTCTTTTACCTCATAATTTCTTTAGTTTTTTCCTGTAAATATATACAGTTATAGCTTTTATTATGAAAGATGCTTACACATAAAAGTAAAGCATCAAAAGCACAACAAAGCCAAGGTACCCATTACCCAGCATCAATAAATACCAACCTATGGCCTCGGTTATTTCAGCTATGCCCCGCCTCTCCTCCCAACAATGGGTTCGTTCCAAGAAAGTCACAAACTTTATAAATATTTCAGTAGGTATCTCTGAAAGATCAGAATTCTTTCAAAATACATGTACATAATACCATTGTCATACATAAAGGACTTCAAATTAATTTTTTTCAAGATTTATATAGTTTAGAGAGAAAGAGAGAGAAAACGCGCATTCAGGAGGGAGGAGCAAAGGGAGAGAGAGACTCTCAAGCAGACTCCCCACTGGGCGCAGAGCCTGATGCAGGGCTTGATCCCATGACCCTGAGATCATGACTGAGCCAAAGTCAAGAGAAGGATGCTCAACTGACTGAGCCATGCAGGCACCCCAATAATTCCCTAATTATCATACTCAATGTTCAAGTTTCTTTTTTTTTTCTTTTTTTTCTACTGTTGGCTTATTCAAATCAGGATCCTAACAAGGTCCACATATTGTATTTAGTTGATGTGTCTCCCAAGTTTCTTATTCAGTAGGGTCCCCTGCCCTCCCTTTATTTTCTCACAACTTGAAACTGGACAGTTTGTCCACATTCTGGATTTTGTTGATTGCATTCTTCTGAGTTCATTTAAGGTGTTCCTCTTTCTCCTGCATTTCCTGAAAAATTGGTAGTTTAATCTAGGGGCTTGATCAGATACAGGGCTGATTTGTTCTGGCCAAAAGACTTTCTAGGCAGTGAATTCTTCCAGCAGAAGACACAGGAGTTCTGGCTGTCTTTTAAGAAGTCAATGTTCCCACACAGGTCATTTGTTTTAGGAGTTTGTAAAAAATGGTAATATTCCAGGTCTACTGCTCCTTCTTCATTTATTAGCTGGGATCTTTACATAAACTATTTGGATGGCTTGAGGTACAGTTTAAATAGGCAAAGCAGGATAAATGCCTATCAGTTTTCAGAATAATGAGTTGGTTCCATTGCATCCTCCAAAGGTGATCGTCAGTTTTCAATATCATTTTGAGTTCATGGACTTAAGTGTTTTAATGGGTGTCATCCCATCGCAATTATTATCCTTATTGATGCTCAGAGTATCTCATTTTTGGCTAGTGGGAACCTATTAAATGACTCTTGTGTCCTTTTGACATGGCCTTAACAGTCTTCGAGAGCTTCCTTGCTTATCAGGATGCCGAGTTGTCTCAGGTTTGTCTTATATATTTTCATGAGCTCTGGTTTCTTTGTGGGAAAGTGGTAGGTACTGAAATCAGACCTTAGGGATACTCATTGCTACTAGGTTGGTCATTGTTTCTGTCTTCTTAGTAGAGAGAATGAGAAAGTATTCTTTATGGGATTGTTTTAGTTCCTTTCCAGATAATTCATGGAGAGTGTAGAGAAATGCTACTGATCTCTGTATGTCAATTTTGTATCCTGCCAGTTTAGTGGGTTTGTTGATTAGATCTAACAATTTTTTTATGGAGTCTTTAGGGTTTTCTATATGTAAAATCATGCTACCTGCAAAGAGAGAGAGAGTTTTACTTCCTCTTTTCCAATTCTGATGCCTTTTATTTTTTTTTTTTTCTTGCCCAATTGCTCTGGCTAGGACTTCTAGTATTGTGTTGAATATGAGTGGTGAGAGTGGGCATTTTGTCTTGCTCCCCATCTTACAGGAAGCAAGAAAGTATCTCAAAATGCATGATGAGTTCATTCTATCAATTCAAATACATAACTAAGGGGTTTGTGCTTAACCTTATCTTTCTTATATTACTTCCCTTTCTCCTATCCAAAATGCCAGTTCAACAACACAATCAATTAGGCATTGGCTTTTTTCCATAATACACACATCATAGCTCCAACATAATAATACTAACACTATCCCCAATATGATTACTGAAAACAGTTTGAATGTTTTTTAATTATCTGTCTTTGGAGTGAACTTTTCCGGGGTTGTATAGGCAAATCTCTGTGTTTTTAAGCTCCCTTGAAATAACTGATCTCTATGTGGCAATATCAGCAACCAGATACACATTTAGGTTTATTTCCTTTGTTTTATTTATTTAGGTTTATTTCCTTACTTGAGGAGATTGATTTTTAAGGTTTATTTTATTCTATAATTACATAAACATTTTTATATGGTTCCCTAGAACAAAATAAGGCATATTCAAAGAACTGGCTCCTATCACTGTCCCTTCGGCCCTATTCCCTTCTATCTTCTGTAAGTAACCATTTAAAAATTATTCAAATGCTAAAACTGTTTCTTAAATATTAGCAAGCACATGTAGATTTGTTTCCCTCCGTATGTATATGTTTGCAAATTCTACATTCTATTTTTCCAATTTGTCTTTCACTAAGAAATCTCCTGGGGATCACCTCAAATTTGTTGCTAACAACATTCCCCTTTTCTTTTTACGGTTCCAAATACTCCACTGTGTGTATGTACTAAACTGTAGTTTATTCAAATAGTTCCACAGAGGAAGAGCTTAACTAACCTTGCTCAGAAACTGACTGAAAACAATGGCGCAAAATAAATAAATCATAAAAAACCTATAGGACACAGGAAATCTGAACAACACAATTAACTTCCGCAGGTAGAACCCTGCACCCAAACATTACAGAGTATACAGTTTGTTTCAAAAGCACAGAGACTATTTACAAAAGCTGACCAAACCACCGCCTGGGCCCTAAGGCAGATCTCAAAGGATTTATGTCATACAAAGCGGAGTCCGACAGAGCACCTAGGTCAACGCTCCAGTAGCACGCTCGGAGATGATGGACACGTTCTCTAGCAGCCCCTAGCCCCACATGGCCCCTCCGCATTTGAGATATGATGAGGGAGCTTAAGGAATTGACAATTTAATTTCAGCGAACTTAAAGAGCACACACCTAGACCTACCTTCCCAGTTGAAGGGTAACAAAGAATGAGAAACACTTCAAGCAACGCTGCAGGGTACGATCACCTAAATCCAGACTGGGAAACTCTACAGGACAAATTCTCCAGTTTCAACACTGTTTTTCAAGAAAAGCGCCAGGGAACCTGTGTATTAAGAGAGGTCAAAGAGAGGGGATGAGGGGATGGGCAAAATGGGGGACAGGGAGTGGGAGGTACGGTCATGGGGATGAAAGGTACTGCAAAGGGAATATAGGCATTGTATTGTGACAGTGTTGTGCGGTGACAGCTGGGAGCCACACGTGGGGTGAGCACGGCGCAGCGTGCAGAACTGTCCGATCACGCTGCTGTACAGCCCGAACTGATGTAACCGTGTGTATCAACTCCACGTCAGTAAAAAAAAGTTAAATAAAAGAGACGAACAAGGAAAATCAAAACGGCACTGAGATACCACGTCACGACCACCGGGATGGCTACAATCAAAACGTCAGGCAAGAACGAGTGGCGGTGAGGAAGTGGGAAAACTGGAACCCTCAGCCACTGTTGGCGGGAATGTAAAACGGCACAGGCACTTTGCCGAAACCGCCAGCAGTTCGTCCAAAGATGTGGAGTGACGGCAACTCTCACGCTCTGTGGGTCGGAGTGTAAACTGTTACAACTACCTTGGAAAACAATTTCGCATAGCCGGCTAAGGACAAAGACGGATTTCCTGTGACCAAGCAACTTCATTGCTCCCGTTTATGTGTAGAGGGGGACGAGCACAAGAGGTTTAATACATTTAATAGAATACAGTACGATGGCTGTTGCCTGGTGGTGTCGTCAGACCACTGACGGTTACACAGAGTTACAACGCACCAGCCGCTGTCTCCAGTGCTTTTCATATAGGAATTCACGTGAAACCTTTCAACAAACTCAGGAGGTTAACAGGTACTTTCGCTCTCGTTTTATAGGTGGGGAAACTGAGGCATGGGGAGATCAAATAACTTGCTACATAACTAGTATACGCCAAACCGAGATTCAAGCTGGAACAGCCACACCCCAGAACCCATGCTGTTTTTCACACACGCCAGAAGGACGCAAAAGAAGACTTTACGAAATAGAAATACATGCCGAATCTTGGGTAGGAAGACTTAACAAAGATGTTTGATTCAACCACGATCCTGTGCACAGCTATGGAAGCGAATGAATCACCATTATGCTCATCAGCATGGGTTAAGCTCAAAACAAGCCTTGTTCAAAGAAAGCAAGGCACATGAGAATATATATATGGTTTGATTCTATTTTAACAAATGTCCCAAACAAGCAAAATCAAGCAATATACTGCTTGAGAATATAGGCACAGGTGGTAAAACTACCATGAAAACCAAGGATTGTGCTTCATACCTTATCCTAGGTGGAGGCATACAGGTGACTCGTACTCTTTAAGTTAAACATATATTGTATATACTCTTCTCCATGAATATATAAAAGAAACCAGACCAATCTCACTTAGGTACATCAGTACAAATTCCTCAATAAATGATTAGCAAGCCAAACCTAATAAAATAATAAAGAAATAGGGGTGACTGGGTGACTCAGTCGGTTAAGCATCCGACTCTTGGTTTCAGCTCAGGTCATAATCTCAGGGTCATGAGATGGAGCCCCTGAGTCAGGCCCTGCACTCAGCATGGAATCTGCTTGGAATTCTCTCCTCCTTCCTTCCCCCCTGTCCCTCTCTCTCAAATAAATAAATAAATAAAATCTTTTAAAAATGATATTCTTTAGAAAATAATAATAATAATAATAATAATAATAATAATAATAATAAAAGGAAGAGTCAAACATGACCAAGTTAGATTTATTCCAGAAATTCAGTATTAGGTAATTTATTTTCATTAGATTAAATCTAAATACCCACTAATAAGAAACAAATAAATTAATTTATGGTATAGGCAATACAGTAGATTATAGGGGTAGAGAATCTCCTGAATAGATTGCCACAATTTTTAAGAAATATACATGCACATACATATATCCTTACAAGTGACGACATCTCCCTGAAAGATGCCCAAGAGATTGGCAACAGTGGCTCCTTCTGGAGAAAAAGGCTTAAGTTTCATCGTATCCCTGTCTGCACCGTTTGGATTTTGTATGTTGTAACTATGTTATCTATTCAAAAACAAAAATTATAAGTAAATGTCCCTAATAGTCAGGATCTCTGCTCCCATTTATATAGGACTTTCTACAACTTACAGTTAATTACATGATTTCTTGATCTTAGGCTGACCCTTTCTAGAAACTTCTCAAGAGTAAATCTTGTTCACTGTTGTATCCCCAGCTTCTAGTTCAGTTCTTGCCACATAAGAGGTGCTTAGTAAATTTGTTGAGTGAATTAAATTTTATGCCAGTCCTATACTTGTGTAGATTAGAAACAATCTATAGGGCACCTGGGTGGCTCAGTCGGTGAAGCGTCTGCCTTCGGCTCAGGTCATGATCCCAGGGTCCTGGGATCGAGCCCCACATCAAGCTCCCTGCTCAGTGGGGAGTCTGCTTCTCCCTCTTCTATTCCCCTGCTTGTGCTCTCTCACTCTTTCTCTCAAATAAATAAATAAATAAAATCTTTAAAAAAGAAAACAATCTAGAGAACTTGAAGAGACGGCATTGCAGTTAAAGCCATTGGTCTGGGAGATATCACAGTTTAAAGAAAGATAATCAACATTGCTTTATCCAAATGTATTCCTCCTGCCAATAAAATATAATATTGATGTGGGTAACAGCCCTTTCTATTTACTGAGCACGTCCTGTGTGCACAGTAACTGCGCTGTTGACAGATATCTCATGAAATATCCATGACAACTCATCCCGTAGAAGGTATTTTCCCCCGTTAGTGAAAGTCGAAACAGAAGTTCAGTGACAGGTTGCAGAAAGGACGCAGGCTTTGGATCAGCCTACAGGCTCGCCCCACTGCTGTGACTCTGACCATGTCATTGCCCCCTTTGAACCTAGGCATTGGCAGAGCTGACAGCAATTGCCTCTCTACCTACACTCCTTTCCCGGGGACTCTGCTTCCTTCCCACCCGTGTTGAAGAGGTGAATTGAACTCATCACAAGTGGGCCAGGGCATGGCTCTTCCCTGGGAAGATGAGGAGGCAGAACCCAGCTGGGGGGCATCTAAGACGCTCCACTCTTTTTACCATGGAGGTGTAAAAATTGCACGGTTATGAACACAGTGAGGCTGGCCGTGCTAGCCCACACAGAGGCAAAGACATGGGCTGGTGGTCCTAGAGAGGGACAAACACTAATTGTTCTATAACTGCCTGGTTCCATTAGATCTGCTCATACTTGCTGCCCCATGGTATGCATGTGCGTGGAGGAGGGGGAAACTGTCATAAATATATCTGTACAATTTTTTTAAAAAATTTTATTTGACAGCATGTGTGCACGTGCCAGCAGGGGGACGGGCAGAGGGAGAGAGAATCTCAAGCAGACTCCCCACTGAGTGTGGAGCCTGACGTGAGGCTCAGTCTCACGACCCTGAGATCATGACTCGAGCCGAAATCAGGAGTCGAATGCCCAACTGATTGTACAGATAATGGGGTGCCTGGGTCACTCAATTTTTAAATGTCAAACGGTTCCCCCAAATAAATAAGACTTTCTCATCTTTTTAAACCTCAGCCCCTCCCCCAAGGTTTCCTGTTGTCCTTCTTCAATGTTTACATACCTGTAACATTTTTCTATTTACACAGACAGAACCATGCACTACGTGGCATATGGCCTCTTGCTTTTTTCTCACTTAATATATCCAGATAGCTTTCAATAGCAGCAAGAACGACCTATTTGTGTGTGTGTGTGTGTGTGTGTGACTGCACACTCATTGTATACCACCTCCAATTATCCACTAACATTCATGGAGCTCATTTTTTTTATGTGTCAAGTTCAATTCTAGACGCTTCACTTGGGCTGCACCAATGCACAGGCCAGGAAAATAGCCTTGTCCTTGAGGAGCTGACATTCCTACAGATGGACATTAGGTTATTTTTAGTTTTTGGCGTCATGGGCCATTTGTCATGGGCATCCTGCCAGTTGCAGCTTGGCCGGTCGGTCGGTCGGTCTGTCTATCTATCTATCTATCTATCTATCTATCTATTTATTGCGAGAGAACCAGTAGGAAGCCTTTATAGGAGAGGAGTGGCTGGATCAAAAGACAATTGGGAGAGCCAGCTTAGCCAACATGCATCAGAAAGATCACTCCAACTTTCCCTTCAACAAAGTGGGTGTGAAAATGCAGTTTTCCCCCAAGTCTCTCCAATACTGTTAGATGGAACTTTTCCATCGTCACCGCATAGCTGGAGATGGGAGCATTTTGTGAATTGCAAGACGATGGGGGCATCTTTTTTACAGGTTTATTGGGTTTTTAATATTTGCATGTTTATTGGGCTTTTGTATTTCTTTCTCTGTTATTTGCCCACTCACATCTCTCCTTAGATTCTAATAAGGAACTTAGTTTTGTCTTTTATTTGAATGACCTCTTTGTGGAGTTAGGAAGTCAGCCCTTTGCCCCAGTTTGTCCTTTTTCTTTTGATTTTCTTATGCAGTTTTTCCTGCAGAGAAATACCTGATGAAGTTTAGTACATAAAAATGAATTTTTTTCCTTGGGGCACCTGTGTGGCTCAGTCAGTTAAGCCTCGGACTCGATTTCAGCTCAGGTCAGGGTCTCAGGGTCAAGCCCCACATCTGGCTCCACGCTCAGTGGGGAGTTTGCTTGGGATTCTCTCCCTCTCCCTCTGCCCCTCCCCCTGCTCATGCTCTCTTTCTCTAAATAAATAAATAAATAAATAAATAAATAAATAAATAAATAAAATCTTCTTAAAAAATGAAATTTTCCTTTATAGGATCTAGGACTCCAGCACAATTTACTTCTTCTTGCATCCTCTGGAGTTTGTGGTAACAAAATAAACTCAAGCTCCCTTGTCTGGGCTTTCGTTCCTAGAAACTAAGGAATAGAATTGTTTCTCATTTCTAAATGGGGTCATAATGCTTCCTTCATAGATTTGTCGTAAGAGTAGGAGGCAACTACAGATGTGTCGCTGAATAAAACTGAGCCCCTCTTCTGGAAGTAGTAGATAATAAAATACGGAAAGACACAACGATAGAATTGACTAACTTTCTATAGCCGATAAGGGGCAGAGCCCTGGATTCAACCCACATCTGTCACTTCAAACTCATCCCTCTTTCCCTATTCAATTTAGGCTCTTACATA
>NW_024425897.1:12606054-12673411 GCF_017311325.1 Ursus maritimus
GAGGTGGAATTGACTCATCACAAGTGGGCCAGGGGGCTGACTCGCTCGGAAGATGAGGAGGCAGTGAGCTGGGGGGCATCTAAGACGCTCCACTCTTTTACCATAAGGTGTAAAAATTGCACGTTATGGACAAGTGGGGCTGGCCGTGCAGCCCACACAGAGGCAAGAACATGGGCTGGTGGTCTGAGAGGGGACAAACACTAATTGTTCTATAACTGCCTGGTTCCATAAGATCTGCTCACTACTTGCTGCCCCATGGTATGCCAGTGTGAGGAGGAGGAAACTGTCATAAATATATCTGTACAATTTTTTTAAAAATTTTATTTGACAGCTGTTTGCACGTGCAGCAGGGGACGGGCAGAGGGAGAGAGAATCTCAAGCAGACTCCCCACTGAGTGTGAGACTGACGTGAGGCTCAGTCTCACGACCCTGAGATCATGACTCGAGCGCGAAATCAGAGTTCGAATGCCCCAACTGATTGTACAGAATAATGGGGTGCCTGGTCACTCAATTTTAAATGTCAAACGGTTCCCCCAAATAAATAAGACTTTCTCATCTTTAAACCTCAGCCCTCCCCTAAGGTTTCTGTTTTCCTTCTTCAATTTTACATACCTGTAACATTTTCTATTCACAGACAGAACCATGCACTACGTGGCATATGGCCTCTTGCTTTTTTCTCACTAATATATCCAGATAGCTTTCAATAGCAGCAAGAACGACCTATTTGTGTGTGTGTGTGTGTGTGTGGACTGCACACTCATTGTATACCACCTCCAATTATCCACTAACATTCATGGAGCTCATTTTTTTATGTGTCAAGTTCAATTCTAGCGCTTCATTGGGCTGCACCAATGCACAGGCCAGGAAAATAGCCTTGTCCTTGAGGAGCTGACATTCCTACAGATGGACATTAGGTTATTTTGGTTTTTGGCGTCATGGGCCATTTGTCATGGGCATCCTGCCAGTTGCAGACTGGCGTCGGTCGTCGGTCTGTCTATCTATCTATCTATCTATCTATCTATCTATTTATTGCGAGAGAACCAGTAGGAAGCCTTTATAGGAGAGGAGTGGCTGCAATGACAATTGGGAGAGCCAGCAGCCAACATGCATCAGAAAGATCACTCCAACTTTCCCTTCAACAAAGTGGGTGTGAAAATGCAGTTTTCCCCAAGTCTCCAATACTGTTAGATGGAACTTTTCCATCGTCACCGCATAGCTGGAGATGGGAGCATTTTGTGAATTGCAAGACGATGGGGGCATCTTTTTACAGGTTTATTGGGTTTTTAATATTTGCATGTTATTGGGCTTTTGTATTTCTTTCTCTGTTATTTGCCCACTCACATCTCTCCTTAGATTCTAATAAGGAACTTAGTTTTGTCTTTTATTTGAATGACCTCTTTGTGTGAGTTAGGAAGTCAGCCCTTTGCCCCAGTTTGTCCTTTTTCTTTTGATTTTCTTATGCAGTTTTTCCTGCAGAGAAATACCTGATGAAGTTTAGTACATAAAAATGAATTTTTTCCTTGGGGCACCTGTGTGGCTCAGTCAGTTAAGCCTCGGACTCCGATTTCAGCTCAGGTCAGTCTCAGGGTCAAGCCCCACATCTGGCTCCACGCTTGGCGTGGAGCTTGTACGCGGATTCTCTCCCCTCTCCTCTGCCCCTCCCCTGCTCATGCTCTCTTTCTCTAAATAAATAAATAAATAAATAAATAAATAAATAAATAAATAAAATCTTCTTAAAAATGAAATTTTCCTTTATGGATCTAGGACTCAGCACAATTTACTTCTTGCATCCTCTGGAGTTTGTGGTAACAAAATAAACTCAAGCTCCCTTGTCTGGGCTTCGTCCTAGAAACTAAGGAATAGAATTGTTTCTCATTTAAATGGGGTCATAATGCTTCCTTCATAGATTTGTCGTAGAGTAGGAGCACTCGATGTCGCTGAATAAAACTGAGCCCCTCTTCTGGAAGTAGTAGTAATAAAATACGGAAAGACACAACGATAGAATTGACTAACTTTCTATAGCCGATAAGGGGCAGAGCCCTGGATTCAACCCACATCTGTCACTTCAAACTCATCCCTCTTTCCCTATTCAATTTAGGCTCTTACATAACAAATGCAAGTGTCTTCCTCTGTTTCAATGCTCAACATTGTACTTTTTCCCTTTGAATTTATAACTATGTTTTTCTGCTTTTGGCTGAAAAAAAACACGTATTTGTCTTCCATCCAGAGCTATGGCCAGGAGATTTTTCTGGAATCTTGAGGTTTGGTCATTCTACTTCAACCACAAAATAAAACTCCCAGCTGCAATGGGTTCTAAGCCAGTCCTAGAGCAGTTTCAAGGATCCCTACATAGCTAGACTTGAGGGGTATAGAAAAGAGACTCCCCCAACTTCTCCAAACCTTTCTGCATCTTTTTTTTTTTTTTAAAGATTTTATTTATTTATGTGACAGAGAGACAGCCAGCGAGAGAGGGAACACAGCAGGGGGACTGGGAGAGGAAGAAGCAGGCTCCCAGCGGAGGAGCCTGATGTGGGACTCGATCCCGGAATGCCAGGATCACGCCCTGAGCTGAAGGCAGACGCTTTAACGACTGCGCTACCCAGGCGCCCCAAACCTTTCTGCATCTTGGATGAACTTTAGCACTGGCTAAAAATTCATCTCTTCCAGAATTTAAATAAAAATTTGAAATGAAAAGAAATTTAATTAAAAAAATAAAAATCCATCTCTGGATTCTTTTGCTTTGAGATAAACAGTAGTGCTTAAATGAAGGCTGATGGGATGTAGCTTTAAGAAGTTTTGGCAAAAGAAGCGAATTGAGAAGAAAAAGCATGACAAGTTCTGGGATGGCATGTCTGGGTGCTGGGGAGGCCCACAGAAGCCGTTCATCCCCCTCCTATCGCGACTGATGGGTCACAAATGCTCCCCACGCATTGGCGCAGGCCCACAGCCTCAATCATGTTGATTGTCTCATCTCCTTTAATTCTCAAAGAGCTCACTCCTATGAGAGAAGTGCTAGGACCTCGATTTTTCAAAAGGGAAAACCTACACTAGACTATTCAAGACCCAGAGCGGGTAAATGAGGGAGGCAGGATTCATACCAACCACTTGATTTCAGACTCCCTGCACCCAGCTCCAAGCTCACCATCTCCACGGAAGCTCTTGAAGCCCCAGGGAAGGAGGAGATGGAAGAAAAGGACTCAGAAGAGCATCCCAAAACCATCTTTCTAGATAGAAGTTTGGTCTACTTTGGTTTTGCCTAGATACCATCATCTGCCGGAGAAATATTTTCGGTTTGGCAACAAAACTAGAATAAGGAAGCTTCCAGCAGTGCAGCTCCTGGCACACTGGCCAAAGGTTACCTTTGGGTCCTCAACATCGGTATCAATTAAATTCATACAGAGGAAAACTGCAACAGCACCACGTTGTTACCATAAAATGGCAAGGGAAACAATAATACACAATACTGGCAAGGCTGAGATGAAATTGCAGCCAAATGCAGCACAAGAAGCATTGTAAATTTCGACCATCCCTTAGAAAGGCAACACTGTCATATGTTAAAATAATGCTTATGAAGATTATGTAACCAATGTTTTCTCCCTTTTAAGTGAAGGCAACAGAATACAAATGTACAGATGCTCTATGATTACAAAATATGGATGCATATGGACCCGGACGGGACTGGGACAGGAGTGAGACACAGTTACATGAGGGGACGTGGTACGTGCAGATACTGGATTCCCATGTCTAGGGTCTATCTACTCTCCCCGCTGACTGGTCACACTGAGCCCGAGAGAATTCTTATTTCCTTTTCTCACTGTGAGGCTAGATAACTGTGTCTGCCCTCCCAGCACCTGTACGTCCTCCTCTCATTTTCCCTGGTGGGGGGTGGGGGGGTACGTCCTCTTCCCGACTGGAAGGTCTCAGGTGGTACAGTCCTGACACAGGTCAGGCTTCCTCATTGCACTCTCCAGGCACTTAGATCTCGATCACAGGCGTGTAAAGAAGGAAAATAGCCATTGCCAACATCTCCGTTTGGAGGCAAGTTCAGTATCTATCACCAGGGACTGGGGAAGCATGGGAGAGGCACCCTGGGGAACAGTCTCACAGCATCTTGGAAAGATAGCAAATGCATTATGAAGGAAGAAGAAACAAATGTACCATTTAACTCACGCACAGCTAACTTGCATGCCAAACAAAGCTGCAAGGGGCGCCTGGATGGCTCAGTCCGTTGAGCTGCCGACTCTTGGTTTCGGCTCAGGTCATGATCTCAGGGTCCTGGGATAGACCCCATGTCAGCCTCCGTGCTCAGTGAGGAATCTCCTTGTGGATTCTCTCCCTCCCTCTGCATTCCCCCCTCACCAACACATTCTCTAAAAATAACTAAATCTTAAAACAAAAAACAGCAAAGTTGCATGCTGCGTATGGATATAGCCACGTTACAGAAGCATACTGAATGCACTGGGGCTGGGGAGTCTCTAAATGGCAGAGATGAATAAAGCAAAACAAATCCGCAGAGAGGCTTTACAAAGACCATAGTGACCGTGTGATGTGTACTGGGGACACACCATCCGCACTGCCTGCCTCTCCGGTCAGAAGAAAAAAAAGGACTTCCTTTTTGAAATAAATGAGGACTGTTTCTATTGCTTGTAACCAATGAAACCAAACACAACACAGTGCATAGAGGTTTTTTGTTTGTTTTTTAAATAATAAAATTTAAATTCAGAAGAAAAAAAGAGGATGTCTTGGCTCAAATAGAGCACAGACTGTAAAACCTTACGCTGAATACCAGGATATGTGGGTTCAGTAAATCTCAGTCAATGGAGACGTGCCCTTCCTCAGTGAAATACCCAAGGACCGGCGGCTTACCCTGATATTTCCCGACGATTATTTGGTGACTTGTAGTATTTGGGTAAAAACGCTCATTCTTGTGGACAGAATTACAAAGGCTTTAGTAGCTGAGCAATAAATGCCATTGGATGTCTGCTTTCTCTTTCCAAACGCAAACAGAAAGCAATCTACTCCCCCCCCCAAAAAAACCCCACCCCAATTATTAATGAATCCCGTGCATTTCAGTTCGGGTCTGTGCACCCTGCGGCAGGATGAACAGGGTCTACTTTGATCTTGTCCTAAGTGATAGCGTCTAACCAGCGATGCCTTGGCTTTGCTAGGTACTTTTCGTAATGCACGTTAAGACATAACTGCTCATTTCTGTGCCAGCAGGACTCATCTAGAGGCTTCCACGTGGTGAAACTAGGCTGATTTTTTTTTTAAAGCTGTAACTTTTGTTTGCAAATGCCCCGCACATGATTCAGAAACAGATCACGAAGATCCCACCAGTGGTTCTCTTTAAGTGGGTATGCAGGAAATGGAATGAAAGAGGCACATGAAGGGTTTCTGGAGGGCTAGAATGTTCTAGGTCGGTGTGTACCTTATAATAATGAAGCTGCACATTTATTTTATGCACTTTTCAGTATGTGGGTTACAGTCCACAATAAGAAGACTTTTAAAAACATCACATGTCCTAATTCTGTTGTGTTCCCTCTCAAGGAAAAGAATATGGCACTGCAGTCCCTGTGATGAATTCCATGCTTTCATTCTTCACTTGTTCTTTATAAAATTGTACATGGGGAGGCCGCATTGCTGAGGTCTTGTCTCATGTGGAAATTCATTGAAGCTTGTAGGGAGGGCAGAGAAATAGGACAAACCAAAAGAGAACTACTGAGTAGACGGGAATTATGTTCGTGGGCTGGAAAGGGGACTAGATCAGTTCTCTGAGGTACTTTCCAGAAATGTTGTTTTTGTTTCTATTTCTCCTCCAACACAGAACCCTGCGGTAGTCGCATGTCTAGAGCTCAAAAATCAACAAGGTTGTGAGGCAGAGTCTTGCAGTCAAGACCTGCTTCTGTTGACATGCCTAATTCACAGAAGTGGAACGCTTACTGGTTTCTTTCCCCCAACGATCCTTCATTATGAATATTCTCGTGGAGAAAAGCCACATGGTGGATGTTTTTGGCTACACTTCACACATCCTCCGTGAGGGCCAAGGAGACTTTTTCTGGGGAGCAATCACACTTATCCTCTCTCCTATGAAGACAGATAACCAAAAGGTTGGAAAACTAGACCTTTCACAGAAGCTGAGTCTGTCAGCATCAGCAAAGCACAGCTGTTCTGTCTCTATTTGCTAATTACTCTATTTACTAATAGCTCCCCATTAGTAAAGTTGCAGAGACGGAGACAGGGGGAGTGCAGACCCTTGCCATGGTGATTGGCTAACTGGCAACCAGATAACCCTGAAACTAAAGCTGACTTCACACCAATTTAAGAAGCACAGAGACTCCCGGGGCGCCTGGGTGGCACAGCGGTTGGGCGTCTGCCTTCGGCTCAGGGCATGGTCCCGGCGTTCTGGGATCGAGCCCCACGGCAGGCTCTTCCGCTATGAGCCTGCTTCTTCCTCTTCCACTCCCCCTGCTTGTGTTCCCTCTCTCGCTGGCTGTCTCTATCTCTGTCGAATGAATAAATAAATAAAATCTTAAAAAAAAAAAAAAGAAGCACAGAGACTCCCATTAGTTTTGTTATAAACCGATCAGAGCTAGTGCACAAACCCAAGGGTCTCTGTACTTAGACACTGAAGAGCTGCTCAGATCCCAGTAATTTTCCCAGTGAAACCCATAGGGAACTTCTTAAGATCACGACAGGATCTCATTTGAAATTCCCTGCAATCTCATGTTTATCCACACACATCCAGAAGAGGAAGAAGAAGAAAAATGAAGTTTAGCCAAAGAAAAAGTGTCTACCACCCACTCCTGGGACCCCTTTGCTTGCCTCTAAGAACCAGGCTCCAAGGATCTCGTAAAGGCTGACCATTCGGCCGCCAGGACAGGACAGAGGTCGGGGGGGAGCCGCTTCACTTTCTCAAATCAAAAGCGGGGAAAGTAAGTGAGAAAATCTCCCGAGTTCAAACATTCCTTTAAAACCCGCAACTTTAAATACTAACTGTGTTTCATGGCTGCCATCTTGAAAAACATTAGTTTGCCAAAGGCAGCCTTTGATTCCCATTTGGGATAGAAACGCTTGCAGCTAATCCATTGAAACAGGTCCGTCACAAAGGCCTTTTTGCAACAATCATGGTGCTTGTGAAGGACAACATTTTTGTGCGCAAAATAAAACATTTTAATGCGCTACAATCCATTACACATATAGTCCTCCATTTCCTTTCAGGAATTATTCATTAGAAAACATTTAACGTCACTGTGGATTTCACACTGGGCAGTCTGGACACAAAGAACAAGAGATGGCCCATTTATAAGGGGCTGGGGCCTTCTTTTCTAATCTGAGAAACCCCAAGGAGGTGGGGCCCGCAGGACACAACAGGCCGGCTAAATTGTGCGGTTAACGGTCAAAGCCCCCCTGCGTACTTTGACACTCATTTAAAGATGACAGGGAACAAAAGAGATTTGTTCTGTGCAACCCTTTCTTGTTACCCAGTCTACATCAGCTCCACACATGAAACCACCGATATTTTATTCCACCTGCCACCCCCCTCCCGCCTTCCCCGACTCCCCACTCTGTCCCCTTGCTTGTTCCCACTTTAACACAAAGAGACAGGTAAAGAATATCGTTAAAAGCAGTCCATTCAGCACGTCGGCTTTCATAATACAATTGCCTGTCAGGTTCCCTATGAGCTCTGAGGCGCTCTAACGTCTGGGTTCAGGCCAGGAATCCCGCCCGCAGTTCGGTTAGCTGGCAGGGCAGCTCCCCAGCCATCTCCCACCCTCCCGTAGTGAAGGGCCATCTCCCAGGCGGACACCCAACACCGTCTTTAATAACCTCAGTTTGAAACATGTGCTCCATCAGCGAGGGATCGCATGGCAGCTCCCGAGGGGCTGGATGTATATTTCTGGAATGCCTGTAAAGATTTCACTAAAAACTCAGGCCGAAAGACCTAGAAGCCTGTTAGTAGGAAAGGTTGGGGAATACTGATCTTACAGCTGTTCTCTTAGTTGTTCTCAACAGGGTCAAAGAGTTCAACACCAGGAGATCCTTCGCCAACACCGCGGGGGAGAAAACCTGTCTTGCAAGTCTCATCCGATGAACGGCTGTAGCTCATCGTACAGTGTCCTTTCTCCTCCGCACCCTGCAGGGTATTCGGCACCTAGGGATGTCTCCACAACGCAGGGTGTACGCCACCCATGAACGCTCTCATTGTCGGTTTCCATAAGAAACCGGCGGGCACGAATAGGCATTGGCTTTCCTAGATCATCAAAAATGGCTCACGTCACCGTGACGTGACGTCAATCCTGACGTTTGAACAGTACCCTTGCTTCTGATGATCGTGACGGGCTGTAGGAAACGGCCTCTGGTCACAGTCCAAAGGCAAGAACGCGACGGACAGTATCAGTGGGGACTTGGGGAGAAAGCAAAATTCATAACGAAGCCAGTTGTAGAAGCTTGGCCCGTGGTGAATGCAATTCTAAAAACAAAACAAAACAAAACAACAACGGTGTTGATGCTGTGTGTCAGAGAAGAGCAAACTACGTCCCGGGGCCAAATCCAGACAGCTGCCTGTTTTGGTCACAAGCTATGGATGGTCAGGGGAGGGGGGATGGGGAATCAAGAGAGTCGCAGTTCGTGACATGAGAAAATTACATGAAATTCCAATTTCAGTGTTGTTGATTGGAACATAGCCATGCTTAGTGTTGGTGTAGGTCTGTGTCTGATTTTACACCACAAGAGCGACGAATAGTTGCCAACAGAGGCTGTGTGGCCCGCAAACCCTGAAATACTTACTCTCTGGGCGTTTACAGAACAAGCTTGCTAACCCTGCGCGGTCTCTCGGTTAGCACACGTTTCTCTTTCCCTTAGGAGCCAGACTTCAGAAGCAATGGGAGTTAGAGAACAAAAACAAAGCAGACAAACCAAAAAAACTCCATGCACCAAGAGAAACAAAGTGGAATTTCAAACGGAACACTTTTCCAATTAAGAGTTCAATGGTTTGTTGATACATCGCTCAAATCTGGAGGTGTGACGCTTCCTCATTAAGACTTCCTGGATTCCTAGCGGCTCCGTTTTTGCAGTGTCTAACAATCTTGACAAATGAGGTCACCTGGAACTCGGGTGGAGACGTTACCTTCCTAAACCTGTTGTTTCCTCACTTGTCCAAACAGAAACCAGAAATTCACCGCAAAGAGCAGGTAGCAGTTTCAAGCATAGAGCTCAACGAGCGTCTGCTCCCCGGAGAGGCAGACTTGTCTAGCTCTCAAAGGAAACCCTTCCGAAGGTGCCGTCCCCAATTCTGAAGGGCCATCCTCGGTGGCAGCCAAAATTTAAATCAAATGCCCGTTAAGGGAGTGTGGTCCGATATTTTGAGTCAAGGAGTCTTAGCTGTGGAACTGACTAGGATTGAACTTGAGCGATAAAAGCATTATAATACCGCAAGTGTTTAGGTCTCTGATTTGCTCGACAGTGACAACTCAACAGTCAAAATGAGGGACTATCTTTTCATCTCAGGACAAGAGGACTGTTGGCGTTTTGTTATCCAACTGCAGCCTCTTAATCACTACTGAATGAGTATAATTATGAATATCAGCAAACAGAATAATGCTCCTAAATTACCTTAGGGATTAGATGGTCTCCTAGTAAAAAATGGAGTTCATGGGTTCTTAATTGCCCCATGGGAGTTGCAGGTGGAGAAGTCTGGCAGTTACAGTATATGGCCAGATCTTCCAGCCTAAGCAGGTGCTAAAAAAAAAATACCCAATGCAAGACCTAGATGTCGCTCCCTGAACTCCCAACCGTAAATGTTAGAAAATGTTAGAAAAAAAGATCTTGGAAAATTCATAGCAGAGTTTTTCCTTAGTACCCATTTTTAAATTGAGACGTAATGGACACGTAACATTGTATTACTCTCGGATGTGCAACGTAGTTCAATATTTGTATCCACTAGGAAAGGATGAAAAGTCTAGTTAACATCCATCACCAGCTACAAAATCCTTTTCTGTGACGAGAAATTTTAAAGATTTACTCTTAGCAACTTTCAAATATACAGTACAATATCATTAACTATAGTCCCCATGCTGTATATTACAACCACAGGATTTATTTTACCACTGGAAGTTTGTTCCGTCTGACCCCCTGCACCCATTTTGCCCAGCCCCCACCTCTGGCAACCAACAATCTGTTCTCTGTATCTATATGCTTGGTTTCTGTCATTGTTTTAAGAGTCTACATATGAATGACGTCATACAATATTTGTCTTTATCTGACTTGTTTCACTTAGCATAATGCCATCAATGTTGTCACAAATGGTAAAATCTTCTTATGGTTGAATAACCACACACACACACTTTCTTTGTCCATTCATCCTTCATTCAACACCTGGATTGCTTCCACATTTTGGCTATTGTTAATAATCCTGCAATACAGCAGTTTTAAGGGGAGGATATTTATTTGAGATACTTTTTGCCTGTCCTGAAGTCCATGGAAGTACCCAGAAATCCTGTTTCCCTGAGTTTATAGACAAATTGTCCAAGAGGCATTTTCTTGCCTTAAGAATCTTCCTGGCATCCTCGGCTAGCTTTCCCTGGAACAAAAGATATTTCATGGTCTGGGAGCCTTAAAAACACTCAGCAGAAATTGGATATTGACCATGGATTACACTGAAACCTATTTGGATCAAGGGATGTAAAAGCGTGGCTTGGAATTTTCCCGGGATTTTTCCCCCCTCCGTCTCAGTCCACGTCCCTTTGGGGACAATGAAGAAATTCACAGACGTCCCACAGTAGACAACTTTCTACATGACCTTTTAAGTAGCCCCCCATTGTGACATCTGTGCTTAAATAATACGCAGGTGAAAACAGCTAGGACTTCCCACAGGTTTAAAAATCACTGGAAGTGGAGACTGTGGTTCTCAAACTTGAATATGGCAGAAGTGAAGCCTGGGAAAATGCAGAGTACGGGCCCAGGAACCAGGATGTTTCACAGGTCTCCCAGGCCATCGTAATGAATGGGTGCAGGTAGCCCAGGACCGTGTTCAGAACCCCGTTCCTTGAAGTGCGCTCTGTACACCCACGGGGTCAACATCACCTGAGGTTATCGCTGCTTCTGCGAACTGCGAGTTCGACTGTTTTTCTTTTCCCACGCCTGGAATTCACTGGAGATTTCGCAACCCTTCTTCCTCCATGTCCCATGCCAGCTAGGTTATTTCCCTTTTGTGATATTGGACTTGCCAGGCAGGACATACCCTCCTCCCCCCTCCTTTTTTGTCCTCTGGGGAGGTGGGCCAAAAAGGACTCATTTCAAGTCTATAAAAGTAGAGGGTAGGTAGGCACCAAAACCAAAACGACATGGCCTGTCTTTCAGATCCCTCTTTCCAAAGAAACAGACCTATCCTGTCCCAAATTTTTAATGACAAAAAACAAAATGTCAGTACAAGCTTTTAGCCATGGGCTGGATAAACTTATTGGAGATGTTCATTCCACAAAGGGTAGAATTCTTGTGCACATACCCCAGCAAGTTGTACCCTGGGCATCTTGGGCTGGGATTTCTAGGGCTTCTTCTAGGAAAGGAGGAGAAAGCATGCAACAGGCCCCACTTGGGGACAGATATGCACAAAATAAAGATACACATGTACAGTTTTTTTAAGTTAACTTTTCTTTTTTTTTTTTTTTAAAGATTTTATTTATTTATTCGACAGAGATAGAGACAGCCAGCGAGAGAGGGAACACAAGCAGGGGGAGCGGGAGAGGAAGAAGCAGGCTCGTAGCAGAAGAGCCTGATGTGGGGCTCGATCCCAGATCGCCGGGATCACGCCCTGAGCCGAAGGCAGACGCTTAACCGCTGTGCCACCCAGGCGCCCCTAAGTTAACTTTTCTGGGGAGATACAGGCTTCCAGTTACAGAAGGAGAAAAATCACAGGAATAAAAGGCACAGCGTAAGGAATAGAGTCAGCGATATTGTGATAGGAATGCATGGGGACAGACGGTAGCTGCCACCCGTGGAGACAGCGTAATGTGTAATGTACACACTTGTCGAACCACTATATCCTACATGTGAAACTAACACCGTGTGTCAACTATACTTAAGGGGAAAAAAAAAAAGCCTTTTCTGGATTTTGTTGTTGACATTGGTTTATGATGAGAATAGAAGGGAAAGGAGAATGAGAAGTATACTTATTAAATAAACATCTATTAAAAGTCCCCCATGGATATAGCTCTTTAAAATGGTATCTTTTCTCTGATTATAAAAGAAATACACATTCATTTTGACATTCTGGAAAAATACAGTAAGGAGAATAAAAATCATCACCATTCAGAAATTACCACTGTTTTCACTTTGGAATATTCCTTTCTAGTCTTCCTCACCCCGGGCATGTGTGTATGTAAAAATACTGGGGTAATGTTTTATACATGGTTTTTTATCTTTTAAAAATAACATGATTGGGGCGCCTGGGTGGCTCAGTCGGTTAAGCAACTGACTCTTGATTTCGGCCCAGGTCTTGATCTCAGGGTCGTGGGATCCAGCCCTGTGTCGGGATCTGCCTTCAGGCTGGAGTCTGTTTGAGACTCTTTTTCTCTCCCTCTCCCTCCATTCTTCCCCCTGCTTCCTCTCTCTCAAATAAAATATTTTAAAAAATAGTAACATGATTAATCCTCATAAATTGAGAATGATACTTTAAAACATCACATAGTGTGAAATGATCCGGATTTGAAGCCATCAGAATGACATTAGAATCAAAATTCAGGCAACAGTGAAGTTCCCGAGAAGTTCTATGGAGCACAATGGTATTATTTTGGAGTCTTCTGGCCAAACGCCCCTGATGCGAGTATTAGCACTAAAGGACTAGAATTCTTCTCACCAATAAATATCATCTTTGGGGCACTGGGGTGACTCAGTCGGTTAAGCACGTGACACATGATTTTGGCTCAGGTCATGATCTCAGAGTTGGAAGATGGAGCCCCACGTTGGGTTCCACGATCAGTGTGGAGCCTGCTTAAGATTTTCTCTACCCTTCCCTGATGTCCTCACTAAAAAAAAAAAAAAAAAAAAAAAAAAAAAAAAAAAAAAAAAAGTTATAAAAATAAATCTTTTAAACTCAATTAAAAGTGGAATTATGAACAGAGCCAGACTTCTGTAACGGGAGATTGATACCTGAAAAGATGGGAAAAGACAACCTTCATTTTCTGTATCATATTGACAGCACCTTTTTGTTCCATTCAGTAGTAAAATTCTGAAGCGAAGAAAGAGAGCAAAGCTCATCTGACAAAATCCTCAATTATCTAGAAAACTATATGGGAGGGAAGACGGAGTTTCACCTTTTCTGACAGTGATGCAAAACAGCATGCTTAGAACCAGCTTCTCTGACCACCATGGGACCCTCGGTGTTGGAGAAGGCTTGGTTTGAGCGAGATAAAATGAGGTCATCTTATCGAATCGGCTAAAACTATTGGAAATGTTGACTGTAGAGTCTGTATCGTTGACTTAAGAAGCCAATGATCAGATAAGAAAGTTGAGGGACTTTTTTTTTTTAAGATTTTATTTTTAAGTCATCTCTACATCCAATGTGGGGCTCGAACCTACAACCCAGAGATCGAGAGACACATGCTCTACTTACTGAGCCAGCCCGGTTCCCCAGAAGTTGAGTGGTTCCAATAAAGAGGGACTATGAGCACGATCAAAATCATCGCTGTGAACACAGTACCCGATCGACCAGTTTCTCATTTAATGTGTGCAAGGCATTGTGGGAGGTGCTTGGTCCCCAGGAACTTACAATCTCTTTAGAAATAAAAACAGTTACAGGCACGGTGAAGACAACTCTGGACTCCATGCCTAAACTTTTAAATGGCTCTTACTGAGATTCCAATAAAAAAATGTTTAAATAGGAAGTTACTTAAAATAGTCTAAGTTCCTGCTGTCAGACTGTGTGTGAGTTTGCTTTTCTTCAACATGTCAATATAAAATGCTTACTTGGTTAGTCACAAGATAAGGTAAGAAGGAGAGGTTGAAGGGAGGCAAGTGTTCAGAAGAGTTTGGTTGTTTTTTTGTTTTTTTTTTTTATTTGAGAGAGGGAGAGAAAGCATGAGCAGAGGGAGAGGGAACATCAGGCTCCCCGCTGAGCAGGGAGGGGAGCCCGATGTGGGACTAGATGCCAGGACCCTGAGATCGAAGGCAGACACTTAACCGACTGAGCCAAACAGGTGCCCCGAAGGAGTTTTTAGAGTAAGACTACAAACACATACACACATCCCACGCCAGCCTTGTTTAGATGAAGTCTTCTTTTAAAAATAAGCTGTGCCAAAATGAGTTGCGAAATTTTAAATGCAGGCATCCCAGAAATAAGAGCCAACGGCTTATTGAACCCAATTATACTCTGAATCCCACATATTATGTTACTTGTCTTCTAATGAAACTGTCTCCTACCCAGACAGGAAAAGGAGTCTCTCCTAGGCGTCAGGAGCTTAGTGAATTAGCACTTAAGATAACCAGGGTGAGGGGTGCCTGGGTGGCACAGCAGTTAAGCGTCTGCCTTCGGCTCGGGGCGTGATCCCCGCGTTGTGGGATCAAGCCCCACATCAGGCTCCTCCGCTATGAGCCTGCTTCTTCCTCTCCCACTCCCCCTGCTTGTGTTCCCTCTCTCGCTGGCTGTCTCTATCTCTGTCTAATAAATAAATAAATAAATCTTTAAAAAAAAAAAAAGATAACCAGGGTGAAAATAATCACTCCTGATTGTGGCAGCTGCTCCGCGAATCTACAGATGTGCTAAAATGGCATGTTACTACCCACACACGCGGTACGGACATCATTTGTCCTGGTTTAAATACTGTAGGACAGTTTTATAAGATATAACCGTTGAGGGACATGGGGTGAAGAGCACACGGGACCTCTCTGTGCTATTTTTGCAACTTCGTGAGTCTGTAATTTTTTTTTAATTTAAAAAATTACCTGTGCATTGGTCTCTGATGTGTTATAAAGTCATAAAAATACATAGTCACAAAAATGTATTTGAACTATGTCAAAATACTTGTTATTTGAAATATGGTGTGTTCAAAGAGACAAAGAAAGGCATTATATAATCATAAAGGGGACAATCCAATAAGATATCACAACTGTAAATATTTTTGTGGGAGCACCCAAATATATAAAATAACAAACATAAAGGAACTAACTGATAATACCACAATAATAGGGGGCGCCTGGGTGGCACAGCAGTTAAGCATCTGCCTTCGGCTCAGGGCGTGATCCCGGCGTTATGGGATCGAGCCCCACATCAGGCTCCTCCGCTATGAGCCTGCTTCTTCCTCTCCCACTCCCCCTGCTTGTGTTCCCTCTCTCACTGGCTGTCTCTATCTCTGTCGAATAAATAAATAAAATCTTTAAAAAAAAATAACACAATAATAGGAGACTTTATCATCTTATTTACAACAATGGACAGATCATTTAAACAGAAAATCAACAACGAAACAATGGCTCTGAATGACACACTGGATCAGATGGACTTAGCAGATATATTCAGAACATTCCATCGTGAAACAGCAGAGGAGAGACCAAAAGTGACAAGACAAGAAAGGATCAGAGAAAATCGCCAGAAACAATGACAAAACAAGTAATAAAATGGCAAGAAATATATATCAATAATTTTTTTTTTTGGGAGGGAGAGAAAGAGCATGACACAGGGGCTCGATCCCATGACGCTGAGATCATGACCCGAGCCGAAATCAACAGATGCTTAACTGACTGAGCCATGCAGGCGCCCCTCTATCAATAATTACTTTGAATGTAAATGGACTAAATGCTCCAACCAAAAGACATAAGGTATCAGAATAGATAAACAATAAGACCCATCTATGTGCTGCCTACAAGAGACTCATTTCAGACCTAGAGACACCTGCAGATTGAAAGTGAGGGATGGTGAAACACGGATGCCAAAAGAAAGCCAGAGTAGCAATACTTACCTTGGAGAAACCAAACTGTGAAGCAAAGACTGTAAAAAGAAAGAAAGAAACATAGTGGAATCCATTCTCTACAAACACTGAGCGTGGCTGGAAATCATGAGTCGCTTCCTCATTACCTGGCGGGGCGCTTCCTGATTCCTGACCAAATGACAAGTTCCTACAATTCAACTACCCTGGAGGAAAGAGGCAACCGCCGGGATGATTTGCACAAAGTGAGCTTTTGGATAAATTCCCCACCAACTAAAAATGCCCACATGTGGGTAATGCTCACCTGAGTGGCACGAGCCAAGTGCTCAGCTAGCCTTAGCATCGTTATTCATTTTGTTAGGTCATCAAGCCCAACTCCTTTGGAGGTCATTCTAAAGGCTCCATTGCTAATATTTCCAAATTAGGCTCTAAAAAAACGTTTTATTTTGAAATAATTATAGATTCACAAGAAGTTGCAAAACGAGTGCAGAAAGATCCCATGTACCCTTCATTCAGCCTCTCCCAAAGTAAACAATAACTATAGTACCAGGAAATCAACACTAGGACCATCTTCTGACTTTATTCAGATTTCAGTAACTTTTATATGCAGTCATGTCGTGTGCTACAATATAATTTTATCCCACGCGTGTACTCATTAACCACCGTGACAATCACAACACAGAATTGCTCCATCACTTCCTAAGTCATACCAACCAGTTTTTCTAACTCCTGGCAACCCATGTTCCGTTCTTCAGCTCTATAACCGTGTTATTTCAAGAAGGATATATGCACATGGAGTCACAGAGTACGTAACCTTCCGAGACTGTCTTTTCTTCACTCAGCATAATGCCTTTGAGATCCATCCAAGATGTTGGATGTATCAATAGTGGGCTTGTTTCTATTAGGAAGTAGTATTTCCACTCAAATGTTTACCAAAGGAGTCTGGGAATTAATCCACAAGTTAAGGAAAGATAGCTTGCCTTCATTGTTTAGGAAGTACAACCACATCCAGATGAATCTGCATGTATACTTCTACAGGAATGTCTTACCGTCACGACAATGGGAAATGCCACGTGACACCTTGCTTGAGAATAGACCTACCTGTTACATTTCCTCTGTAAGACCTGTTCCATAGTGAATACTCCCCAATGAACCCAATTACTCCTCCCCATGAATCATGTTTCCTAGAGTTACTATTCTGAGACATAAGGTAGGAATGGCAGGTAAAACCAGGACCTCTGGGAGTTCAAGTACCTTTCTGGTCAAGGACGGAGCCATTGGGAGTCACCGGTTGCCAGGGCGATGGTATTAGGTGCTATAGAAATGGATCATTGACTGAATGGATCGATGACAGGCTGTAGCTAGAGTTTCTTCATTGTGCATGAGGAGTCTGTGGCTGGCTACTAAATTATTCTAGCTACATTTATAAACGCTTCTCTGACCTTTTTGGCTATCTAGAGAAGGAGAAATTATCCTTCGACAGATCATGTCTTCCAAAGAGACAATTAACTAGAGATGGTCAAGCGAAAGAAAAAAAAAAATAGGTCGGAAAAAAAAATTGTCCTTCGACATCTTTAAGTTTTTAATGAACTCCTGGAAAAAGCCAGTAGGCTTGATACTCAAATTCCGTCTTCCACTGTCCCAGGAGAATTATTGTCATTGTCTACACGCCTAGGAAAATAGCTCAGTTTAAACTTCTTAGGGTGGTCTTTCCCTGGGACAATTTGGGGTTAGCACATCTAAAAGTAAACACGATGTACCTGGAATAGATTTATAGTCTCACATGTGAGGGTCGTTATTACCCATGATTCTGTTCGACATTTGTTATCTACCTACTACTTAAGGTCCCACCGGTGCTGCCCAACAGAGCAGCCACTAGCCATATGTGGCATTTCAATTAATTAAAATTAAGTGAACTTTAAAATTCAGTTCCCCAGGCACAGTAGCCTCATTCCAAGCACTCAGCAGTCACATACGCGTGGCAGCTACTGTATTGGACGTCGAGAATATAGACCGTTTTCATCATCACAGAAAGGTTGATCGACGGCACTAATCTAGGGCAATCTCAAATGAATTGGTAACACTCCACACTTCCATCCAAAGGGATCACAACCCCCCCAAACAATAAAAGGAGAACATCTACCCATCATCTCAACATGTTCACCAAATAAATTCAAAATCTTAACCATGAGCCTGGTTCTCGCTCTCTCCCTCCCGGACGCCCAGCTGTCTCTGTTGTTTCAACAGCTCCCAACAGAAGAGAAGGTGCCAGAGTGAGGCCACCTCCCAGTCACATTACCTCGGATGCCATCCTGCAAGGAGAGAGCGTGGGTTCTTAACAGTTATCCCGCTTGAGCCATTCGAAACTTCCTCCCCGTTGGCTTATGATCCTGCGATGCATAGCAGGGAGGTGTGATGCGATTCTAGCTCACTGGGCGGGGCCGTATTAATAATTCATCATAGGAGGCGGTGACCGCACCCTATGGCCGCCCACCTGTGGCACACGGGGCTGCTTGCAAGCGATAAGAACTGGAAACCCGACCTCCCTAGAGATTACGTTACAGCCACTGCTGATCTTTGATTAGTCACCTACATTTCTGACCAGTCACCGAACATTGAAGTCAGGACCCTCAGTGAGCTGCACTGAAGAAAAATAAAGATGTCTTGACTTCTCAGCCGAGATCCAGGTAGGTCTCTCAATGAACAGAAGTTGTCACCAGAGAGTCACCTAGACAGAGACTAGCTCCCATCCCACCCCTTAGTTGCCCAGACTTCTTGAAACCGTCATTTGAATGACTACGTCTACGTTCTGCCAGAGCTATTCCACGCTTAAATATGTATGTGTATGGAAGTGCATACCTCACTTAAAATACACGCAACCAGGAGCGTACAATGTAGGCACACTGTTCTCCTTGCTTTTGAGGTTTCCCTTACTCACTCTTGGTGGTCATCCGTGGTGGTAGGACACGTCCAGAGGCATACTGGTGGGGAACTGGGAATGGCAGGATCGCCTGCCTGGGTGACTACAGAGTATCTACAACTCATACAAAAACAAACTAAAAGTCAGTCTGCTTTTATATCCTCACCAGGTACCAGCAATTCTAGGCAGTGCCAGGGATAAAATAGTCCATCCGCAAAAGAATCTTTTGTTCATCTAAGTCTTAAATGATTATAGCCCAACTATTTCTGTTGAGTTTTAATAATGTATTTGTAAGCTTCAAATTAGCACGTTTTGTGGATTATCCTTTAAAAGGCATTGAATTCTACATAGAATTTGGAGATTTCCTAGTTATGTCATCATCCTCTGACACCCAGAGACTCAACCACACGTGTTCCTATTCAGAGTAAGATCATACTGAATTCGAATTGTTTGTGCTCCCTTTGGGCTCTGGTCTGTGTGTCCAGGTTCTGTTGTATTTACCTAATTCTGGGCTTAAACAATGGATTAGAAATAATGATAGCTGGGGCGCCTGGGTGGCACAGCGGTTAAGCATCTGCCTTCGGCTCAGGGCGTGATCCCGGCGTTATGGGATCGAGCCCCACATCAGGCTCCTCTGCTATGAGCCTGCTTCTTCCTCTCCCACTCCCTCTGCCTGTGTTCCCTCTCTCGCTGGCTGTCTCTCTGTCAAATAAATAAATAAAATCTTTAAAAAAAAAAAAGAAATAATGATAGCTGCATGCACTATTTTTTCTTTTTGGAGTTCTTTTTCTCATGTGCAGTTTTAAATGAAGTTTGTCAATCATAAAAACATTTGCAAAGAGCCAGAATCAGCCTGTAGAATTATACCCTGAAGATCCTCACAGAGAAAGTTGCATGAAAGCCACTAACTGTGGCTTAGCAATGGAGAAAATCAATAACTATGCAACAACAAAATGTAAGAAAGTGGATACATACATAGAAAAAACAAGGAAATTTCAAAGAAGAATAGCAGCAGAAATTGCAGAAGATGCCGGTTTTACTGGTGGAAATCAAAATCACAGGGGTTAAATGTCTCATTTTCACCAACTAGAGGCTTGTTCTAAAGCAAAGGATGTCATGATGTCAATACGACACCTGAGTGAGTTCGAGACTGACTACACAAATGTTTAGGTGAGACTTGCCAGGAGCCAGACTGCTACGTATCTCTGCTGACAATCCAGGAAAACCATGCAATGGCCCCTGTTGCCATCAGCTCAAAATGGCCAGGACTTGATTCCTAATTGCCAGCCTTCCCCCCTTTTCATTCCCACTTCCCACTGAGGACCAACCAGGGAAAGTCAGAGAAGCTTCCTGACCACCCACATAGAATGCCCTTCTTATAGTTAGTCTGTCTCCAGCTTCCCATGCCAACAGCCTCCACTCCGAGCTTACCTGAAAGCCTTCCTTTCTCCTCCCCCCACCCATAAACCTTTCCCACTTCTCTGCCTGCCTTACAATCTCTACCAAAACACAAGCGATGGTGGCCGACTCCCTTGTTACAGCAAGCTCTGAATAAACAGCCCTTGATTGGAAATAAACACAGACCGACCAAATGAAAACGATCAGCCATGAACTGACTCCTGTAGAAGAAAAACTTCAGAAATTTTTACTAAATGTAATGAACTCTCTAGTGAATTGTTCTGGTGGAAATTTTCAACTATGGAGACATCTGAAAGCTACAAGAATGGATCTGAAGATACAAAGACATGGATAATACTGCCATTTCTGGAATGCATTGTGAAAAGGAGTGTTTTGTGAATCTCTACCAAAATTTATCCTTCTATTTAAGAATTTTCCCGCTTGGGGGTGCCCGGCTGGCTCAGTCGGTGGAGTGTGCGACTCTTGATCTTGGGGTCGTGAGTTTGAGCCCCAGGCTGGGTGTAGAGCTTACTTAGAAATAAAATCTCTTACGGAAAAAAAAAGAAAAGTACTTTTCCTTCTTCTATATCTGTTGCTTTATATCTATTGAACCTGCATATGCAAAAAAAAGATCACTATTGACGTCGTTGACCGATATGCAGATGTTAAGGCTTAAAAACATAATGTGAAGTTATTATTCATTATTGTGACAAATATGCAGGTAGAACTTTTTCCCCCTTTGGTCAAAAGATAAACTAATGTAATTATAAAGTATCAACCATTACTTCTTTTCCTATTTTGGACTGTAATATTTTAATTTTGAAATGTTTTACTGGCATGATTTATATATAAAAATTCAATGAAATAAACTGCACCTATTTATTTTCTGACAATTCTGTAAGTTGTTTCATTTCATGATTATTACAGACAATAATATTGTTGTGTAGAAAGGAGGATGTTAGAAGTGACCCTGCAGGTGCCAGATATTTTCCAGGTTATGCAGCCGTATGGTCTAGTGTTCTTTTTCATGGCCCCGTGGCTTCCTGTTGTGCTGAGTCACCATAAAATACCTACCCAGTGGCTCCTGAGTGGCTCAGTTGGTTAAGCGTCCGACTCTTTATTTCAGCTCAAGTCATGATCTCAGGGTCCTGGGATCGAGCCCTGAACCCGGCTCCACGCTCAGCGTGGAGTCTGCTTGAGATTCTCTCTCCCCCTCTCCCCCAGCTTGCGTGCTTTAAAATAAATAAATAGAACTTTACAAAATAAAATAAAATATTGACCCGGAACCTGGAGGTGAGTATTTAGGCCGTTCTAAGTTTTTTGCTACTGTAATACCATACCTCTGACTTTGAGGCACAAATATGTGGAAAACTGCAGAATACTGACTTCCTAACTGAAATCGCTCAGTCAAGGTTTACGCGCCACTGATATTTTGCTCAACGTTGCCACACGGCCCTGCCTCGGGGATGCACTAATTTACGTTCCCAGCAGGGCCCAAAGATGCACGTTCTTTCCATCACAACGTGGCTTGCTATGTATTACCAGAAGTCTTGCTTGTCACTTCTCTGAGGGATAAAAGAGAATGTTTCCTTAATCGTAAGGAAGGTTAAGCTTCTTTTCATGTGCCTAAAATCCATATGAATTTATTTGTCTTTAGTCCACCATCTCTCTCCTCCCCCTCTCACCCAACTCCTTTTTGGATTATGGATTTTTCTAACGGACTTGTAAGAACTCTTTATAACTTAAGGAATTTGATCCTCTGACATGGTTTGCAAATAATTATCTCTATTTGGTCCTTGCCCTTTGACATTTAGGATTTTTTTTAATTTGTTTTCTATTTGAATACAGTTAAATTTGATTCGAAGTCTCTTCCTCAATGGTTTCCGGGGTAGGATTTTGCTCATCAAGGCCTTTGCTAAACTAAGTGCTCTGGACTTCGAGGCGACAACAAGGGCTCCGGGTGGGAACATAAACTTTTTAATGGGAAGCCATTCTTTCCCCCTAAAAATTTACAGAGGAAGTCATGAGGTGCTATGCACAAACCACTCTTTTATGGAAAAAGATGAAAGAAAAATATATAAGCCCCCTGTAAGCAGAAGCAGTATGGCAGGAACACTACTGCCCCCCAGCCTGATACACACGCCTACACACATGGACACGGTGTATGCAATTCAAGAAATCAGGGAGGGGCGCCTGGGGAGTTCACTTGGTTAATCTTGTATCTCAGGGTCATGGGATCAAGCCCCATGTTGGGCTCAGCCCTGAGTGTGGATGGAGCCTGCTTGAGATTCTCTCTTGCCTTCTCTCTCTGCCCATCCCCCCACTCGTACACACACTCTCTCTCTCTCTCAAAATAAATGAATGGACTCTAAGGAGGAAAAAAGGAGGAGGAAGAAAAAAGGAGGAGGAAGAAGGAAGAGAAAAGAAGGAAGAGAAAAGGAAGAGAAAAGAAGGAAGAAGAAAAAAAAGGAAAAAAAAGGGGGAAAAAGAAGGAAGAAAAAAGGGAAAAAGAAAAAAGGGTAAAAGGAAAGAAGGAAGAAGAAAAGGAAGGGAAAAAAGGAAGGAAGGAAGGGGAAAGAAGGAAGGAAAGAAGGAAAGAAAAATCGATCAATCAGTCAGGGAAGGCTGTAGGATAAGAGGCCCAAGGGTTTCAGATTCCAACAAACTGAGAGTGAGGTCTGTCTCCATCGCTTCCTTGGCTGAGTGACTTTGGGAAAGTGTCTTAATTTGGCTAAGCCTCAGTTTCTGCATCCATGAAATGGGGAAAAAACAGTATTCCCTACCTCACAGGGTTGTCTTTGAATTGAATGAGGTAATTAGCCCATGGAGCCCAAGATGGCCTATCGGATGTCAGCCACTCCTATTTATAAGCACCTGCTATACAGGAGATACAAGGCACAGAAACACCCACGGAGCAGCACAATATGTAGATGTGGTCAGATGAGACAAGAGAACTAGTAACCAACACACCAGGCCAACAGAAAGAGATGAGCAAAGGGCTATCTATATGCAAGATCCATTTGGAGCCTTTGCAGAGCAGGGGATATTAGAGATGGTCTTTGAAGGATGGGGTAAGAAATGCTTTCCAGCACTCAAAAAAAAAGGGGGGGGGCAGAAAAATCAGCAAATGTCTAGATTTGGGTGGAATACAGGATACCTAGCAACCAATGGTCACTTAAGCAGGTCAGCTATAGTCAGTCTGCTGTGGTCCTTTGTAAGGTCTTTCAAACGTAGAAAGCACATCTGTCTTTTCTGGTCATGTTGCAAATAGCAGGGACTCTATGTGGCATGCCTCCTCTTCCTCTTTTCAGGACTAAAGAATCCTTCCCCAGCTGCTGGGTAGGCTCATGGCTGCCCAGCTAGAAACTACATTTCCCAGCCTCCCTTGCACTTACGAGTAGCCATGTGACGTGAGCAGAAGCAAAGTGTGCACAGTCTGCATCACTTTCCTAAAAAGGAAATTGTGTGGCTTACTCCTCCATCTTTCCCCTTCCCACGGGTTGGATTACAGACCTGGCGATAAGCTTTTACCATGCAAACGAGGATAGCCCCCAGGAGATGGTAGAACAAGATGGAAGAAGCCTGGGATCCTGGATGGCCCTGTAGAACAGAAACACCCAGCCACACTGGGCTATTCACCTACCTCTGGGCTGTTGACAGAAATAGCTTCTATCGTCTTTAAGGCTCTGTCCTTTGGAGGTCTCCATTTCAGCAGCTCAGCCAGTACACTGATTTATATGCTTAGCAAGTGCTGCCAATTCTAGATTCACAGATCTCAGAATGCGGTCTCCTATTACCAAACCTCAGTAAATGAGGTGTTAATGGAGTTTGAAAAAGCTGAAGTTCACCACCCCAGTAAATAATGAGTGAACTGGACTGGGGTCACAATCTTTAGATCATTCATTCATCCTCTTACTTGGCATTTATTAAATCACCTTTGCTTCTAGAATGTATTCTCCAGAAAGTGACAAATCACAAATATAGGGTGCTTTAAGGAGAGGGTTAAAGAAGAGAAAGGTGATGGGTGGTCAATTTATAAGACATGTTTTGGGAGAGTTCATAGCGTGCCTGGAATTATGTTTAGGTGGTTAAAATGTAGGATTCCCCAGGCTCTTTCTGGTTGGGAGGTGCGCCTCCAACAGGTACCATCTTACTAAGTGCTCGATACATGCCAAGCAATGTGGATACATTTTTTTGTACTTAACCCTTATGTATTTATTAGTCCACATTCTCAAGAGAAACAGAACCAACAGGATGTAGAGAGATGTTCATGAGAGATATAGCAATTGGCTCAGGCTATCTCGGGGGGCCAAGAAGTCCCACGATCTACCATCTATGATCTGGAGAATGAGGAAAGCTGGTGGCGTAATTCAGCCCACAGGCCTAAGAACCAGGGAGCTGGTGGTGTATGTCCTGATGTGAGATCAAAGACCCAAGAACCAAGAGCGCCAATATCCGAGGCAGGAGAAAACAGGTGCTCCAAGTCAATCAAAAATCACAAGTTTACCCTTCCTCCGCCATTGGTTCTACTCAGGCCCTCAGTAGATTACATGAGGCCATTTTACTCAGTCTACCAACCCAAATACGAAACTCTTTGGAAATACCACACCAGACACACCCAGAAATTGGTGTATTACCAGCTATCGGGGCGTTCCTTAGCTTCGATAAGTGGACACATAAAATTAACCATCACACCTCATTAGAATCTTCAGTCAAATAGTAATAACTTCATTTTGCTAAGGGGCAAGCTATAGATCTGAGAAACCAAGTAACGGGCCCAAAGTCACACAGCTAGTAAGTAGTGTTAGTGGGCAGACATCCAAGCCAGTATTCGTAACCACTGCCCTGGAGGCTGGGAAAGTATGGTGGGTCTCATTTAGCCAGTTCAAAACATTTGAAATATCTCATTCAAAACAGGTGCAAAACCTCATTTAGCAGGCTCAAAACATCTCATTTAGCATATTCAAAACAAAAAGTTCCTTTTTTCCTCTTTCTTATTCTATTGTTTTTGAGCTCTTAAAAAAGAGTAAAATTAGCATTTTACACGCATCTTAGAAAAGATGGGATCAAGTTAGAATCCTCAAAGAATACTGAATCCAGGGGGAAAACGTCGATGTGGGGCAGGGTATCTTCCCACGGATAGCATATTAACAGAAAGGAGGAAGATGGTAATTATACAATGGAGAAATCAGACACCACCTCCACTGGGTGTCAAAAGTCAGCACCACCAACGAGGGGCAAATGGACACTACGAGCCTCCAGGTGGGATTCCCTAAGAAGGATGGAATATCACCTGTGCAGTATTGTAGCCAAGAATGCACCGCCGGAATTGAATTCGTGAGGGAACAATCACAACACAAGGAATGTTCTATTAATAAAATGGAGAGGGACTGTATTCTTCCAAGATATCATTTTTAAGTATTTATTTATTTATGAGTGAATGAGAAAGAGAGAAAAGGAGTGCTAGCTGGGGGAGCAGCAAAGGGAGAGGGAGAATCTCAAGCAGACTCAGTGCCAAGCACAGAGCCCAAAGCAAGGCTCGATCTCACGACCCTGGGATCACGACCCGAGTCAAAATCAAGAGTCAGACGCTCAACTGACTGAGCCACCCAGGTGCCCCCAGAATGTCAATATTTTAAAGATCAAGAGAAAAAGTTCCAGTTAAAAGAGGCTAGAAAAGGGAAAGAAGGGAAAAAGGGGGCATAAAGCGGGGGGGGGGGGGGGGGGAAGGAAAAGTAGAAAAAATAAAGAGGCTAAAGACCCGACAACTACATGGAATCCCTGACCCTACACTCAATCCTGCACTGGGTGGGAAACCTGCCGGAAAGAAGGGGACTTGGGGGTAAAGGGAGCACAAATGATAAAGCAAATGGGATAAGTGGTTTACCAATAGGTGAGCCTGGGCAAAGGGCACAGGGGTCTTCTATTCTTGCACTTTTCTTTTTTTTTTTTTTTTTTTTAAATATTTTATTTATTTATGTGACAGAGAGACAGCCAGCGAGAGAGGGAACACAAGCAGGGGGAGTGGGAGAGGAAGAAGCAGGCTCCCAGCGGAGGAGCCCGATGTGGGACTCGATCCCGGAACGCCGGGATCACGCCCTGAGCCGAAGGCAGACGCTTAACAACTGCGCTACCCAGATGCCCCTATTCTTGCACTTTTCTTATTCTTGCAAATAGGTTTTAACATTTAAAAAATATGCAAAACCATTCTTTCTTTTGGTCCCGGGTTTGGTTTTGATAGGTTTCTGATAATTACAAGGCTAACTATGTTGGTTGTATTCCCAAAGAAATAAACTCTTACCTGTTTTAGCTATTTAAAAAAAATATATTTATTTGAGAGTGAGAGAGAGAGAGAAAGCACACAAGCAAGGAGGGGGCAGAGGGAGAGGGAGAAGCGGGCTCCCCGCCAAGCAGGGAGCCCAATGTGGGGCTCAATCCCAGGACCCTGGGATCATGACCTGAGCTGAAAGCAGATGCTTAACCAACTGAGCCATCCAGGCACCCGTTTGAGTTATTGTAACGCTTTGCCCTTCTCTTTGTTGTCTCAGGAGAAGAAAATAAAGTTCCCTTTTCTCCTTTCCACCCAATCTCAACATGCAAAACTGTATCTGAGACTTGCTTTTCCAAATATTCTCGCTTACATCCTGGCCTTCACAGTAACCAGGGCGGCATCAGCACCCAAGTCTCAAGATATTGCATCCTAGACCCAAAGTTCTCTAAGTCTAAAGTATGATTACTATTCAGAAGTAGTATATTACCAATAATAAACTTAGTCATACTGAATGGTACACAGATACTATATTTAAATTTTTAGTACTTTTTATTCATCATGGATTTTCACATTAATTTTGATTTTTCTAAAATAATGCATTAGGGGCGCCTGGGTGGCACGGCGGTTAAGCGTCTGCCTTCGGCTCAGGGCGTGGTCCCGGCGTTACGGGATCGAGCCCCACATCACGCTCCTCCGCTATGAGCCTGCTTCTTCCTCTCCCACTCTCCCTACTTGTGTTCCCTCTCTCGCTGGCTGTCTCTATCTCTGTCGAATAAATAAATAAAATCTTTAAAAAAAATAAAAAATAAAATAAAATAATGCATTAAAATATTATCTTGAATTTTTCTGGTAACCCCTTTAATTTTGCACTTGAGGCAGGTGCCTCACGTGCCTCACCCTAGTCCCAGCTGTGTTGTGATTCAAAGCTTATTTTTTAAAAAAATCAGATGTGGACAGAAAAAAAAAAGTATTGTAGAATACCGGTAAGGTTATGTAGCTGTTTGGTTTAGTTCTCATTTGTGGTCGATTCCTTTTACACTACGAAGAGAGCAATTCTGTACAATATTGTTTAAAAAAAAAAAAAAGCAAAGTAACTTATACATATTTTGTAAGAAATGTAGCCAAACTCCAAAAGACCATGTAGGAATCGTGGATTAAGTTCTACAGCATGAAAAAAAAAAAGTCCATCAAGTGACAAATGGACAAACAGGATATATGCATGCAATGGAGTATCACTCAGCTGCAAAGAACGAACCACTGACACACGCTACAGCGCGGATAAACCTTGGAAACTTTGTGCTAAATGAAATAAACCAGACGCGAAAGGTAAAATGTATATGAAGTGTCTGAAATAGGCAAACCCATAGAGACAAAGTAGATTAGTGGTTGCCAGGGACCGAGGGGAGATCCAAAAGGGGACTGATTGCTAATGAGTACAGGGTTTCTCTCTGAGGTGACAAAAATGCTCTGGAAGAGTGGTGACGGCTGCATGACTTCGTACAGATGCGGAAACTCACTGAATTGTACGCCTTAAAAGTCCCTATTTGGGGATACCTGAATCGCTCAGTTGATAGAGCATGCAGCTCTTGATCTTGGGGTCATGAGTTTGAGCCCCACGCTGGGGGTAGAGAGGACTTAAAAAATTAATAAGTACATATTTTAACGGTATGTGAGTTGTATCTCAATAAAGCTGTTATTTAAAGAAACGAAAGAATAGTAACAAACAGGGAAGGGATATTCACCACAGAACTAACAAGGTTGCTCAATGTAAGAAGAGGAGGAAATGTTTGTAAATCAAGAAAATATCCTGGGGGCGCCTGGGGGGCGCAGTCATTGAGCGTCTGCCTTCAGCTCCGGGTGTGATCCCAGGGTCCTGGGATCGAGCCCCGCATCGGGCTCCCTGCTCCTCTGGGAGCCTGCTTCTTCCTCTCCCACTCTCCCTGCTTGTGTTCCCTCTCTCGCTGCCTGTCTCTCTCTATCTGTCAAATAAATAAATAAAATCTAAAAAAAACCCCAAAAAGTGGGAAATAAGTCTGCAGCCGCTCAGGAGTACCTCAGGAAGATGTGTGGCCAGTCTCTGCACCTTATACGGCAAATTCGTCACCGAACGTCCTAGCACCGAGTTGGACTAGCTACTCGAGACAAAAAGATCTCAGAAGGAATCTCAAACAGGAGAAGGCGGCAGAAAATCCCTATTAAGTGAAGCCACGTACAAGCTACAGGAGTAGAGAAAATAGAAAAGCACTAATAGCAAATGAAACAAAAGCCACTATTGCCCAGCTATCCCAGGAGCTTATCAACCCGAGCGAGGCGGGAGAAATCTTGCCTGGGGACCGGAGGAACGACCCCTGCCATACTGATCCTGTCCCATTCCAGGGAAGGTCCGCCCTGGCCTTTCTTTGCTGAAAGGTCTAAAAAGTATCCCCGAGGAAGCCAAGGAGAAGGTGCTCCTAAAATCCCCCTTCCCGTCGGCTTTGCTTACAGCTCTGCGCTCTAAGGAGGGCCCAGATTTCTGTCTGAATGTTTGCTAAGGCATCTGGGACTTGGGAGACCCCCCGCCCCACACAGGCACGCTCCCTCAGGGGATGGGGCCCATGCCGGACCTCAGAGCTTCTACCTCCAGTGGCAACAAGTCCTCCGAGGGCCTTCAGAAGGCATTCGAGCTTGTCAAAGAGATTATTTGCCATCTTGGATCGTTAAAATATTACGAAAGCTGGGGCAGCCAAAAACTCTCAAAAAAAAAAAAAAAATCCATACTGGATTTAGACACTTCTGGAATTTCTAAAATGGACTTCCTACTTCAGGGAAGCAGGAAATGACGGACTGATGATTCAACAGGATAACAAAGCAACACAAAAGCACGTGATATGTAAAGGGTTATCTATTTTGTAGTAAATTAGAATTAGCAGAAATGAGCCCCGTTAAACAAGGCAAACGTATCCATGGCATAACGCCATGCCCAGAGCTTCAAGGATGCTTAAGTGAGCAATGTGCCAAATTATATCCAGCATTATAATATTCATTAATTTTGGAAGAAAACCTTCCGTTACGACTACCCACGTGCTAACGACAACAACAAAAGCCCTCTGACATAAACACGGACAGTCCCGGTTCCATTATTATTTTTGGTTTAACAACCCAAGACTACAACTATATAGCTAGGTGAAACAAAAGGACAGAAAGGAGTGTGATTTCCTGGAAATCCCACAATGCAATTTCACTTTGAACTTGCAAGCACATACCCCCGCATGGTCGGCATGCAACTGGGTGGCGTTTTGTTCTAGAAGGATGGGCCCCAATTAAAAATAATGAGGCCCGTCTCCAGCTGCCAGACCCAATTAGAGATAATGAGGACTGATAGCTCCTGAAATAGATTCATTTTTCTCTGATAGACGAATTGGGACAGGGGCCTTGGTAGGGGTCACTGGGCCAGGCCTGGCCACAAAGCATGGGTCACTCAGGCTTAAGAAGCCCTTACGAATCCAGTTATTAAATAAGGAAGTAGGAATAACCCCGCAAGACGTTCATCCACCAGCCACTTATAATCTGCCACATTCAGATATGCACGGCTAGCCAAACGTTGCGTCTATTCACATTAAAACTTTCTAATAATGACTACATCACTTAAATGATTGTTTCTAAAAGCACCAAGAAGTGTGGCTGACTTCACGTATGTCTGTGTGTGTGCCTGTACACACACACACACACACACACACACACACATTTTGGGGTATTTATAGACTTACAGAAAAGTTGCCAAAACAATACAGGGTTCCCCCAGATCCTTCACCCAGTTCCCCCTAAGGACAACATCTTAGGTAACCTGACACGTTTGTCACAACAAAGAAGTGAAATTAACAATCCTGTCAACTCAACTCATTAGCCTGGGAATGGGGGAAGTGAGACCAAGATGGCCGAACAGCATTGGAGTAGGGGAGGGAGGGAGCAGGAAGTAATGCTGGGGTCTACAAACTGCGGGGGACCTGGGCAACCGGTCAGTGATGGAACTGCTCACCTGTTGGAAGAGAAGAATATCTGGACAGGTACAGGCAGGCCAGCAAGTTGTGCCCAAGGACTCTGATTGAACTCTTTGCAAAGGCCTCCACACATTAGTAGCATCGCTGTGTCATCTGAGGTCCTGTCTGGACAGGCCCGTGATGTAAGAATGAATAGTTATCAAGGAGGCAACGGTCTTGTGAAAGCCTTAAAGGAGGGGGTGCCTGGGTGGCTCAGTGTGCTGGGCGTCTGCCTTGGGCTGGGGTCATGATCCCAGGGTCCTGAGATCGAGCCCCGAGTTGAGCTCTCTTCTCTTCTGGGAGCCTGCTTCTCCCTCTCCCTCTGCCTGCCACTCCCCCTACTTGTGTGTGTGCTCTCTGTCAAATGAATGAATAAAATCTTTTAAAAAGGAAAAAAAAAAAGCCTTAAAAGGAGGAGAACCAGGGTGCTCTCAGTGTGATACATTTGGAAAGACTTCAGTGTGAATCTATCATCCCTGCTCCTGGGTCCCTGAGCAAGATTTTAACCGCTAATAAGATGATTTTAATATCAAAGAGATGTACTGAAAAGGTGTATTTTGCCAAAAATACCTTAATCTAGAGGTGAAAAAAAATTTTTTAATTAGGTTTGGCAGATTGGATTTTCTAAAAATGGCCACCACAATATCTCCCTTCCACCTGCTCTTCTAGATCTTTCCATTCCTCTATAAAATATCGAGTTTAATTCCCTCTCTTGAATTTAGATGGGCTTGTGACTCACTTCTAACCAACAGAATGTGGCAGAAGGGACACGGTGTGGCTTCTGGGGCTAGGTCAAAGACACAGTTGCCATCACAGTCTGGTTGCCCCAAGACCGCCATGCTGTGAGGAAGACCCTCTAGGTGGAGAGGCCACCTATACAGCCCTCTGAATGGCAGGGTCCTGTCCTTCAGTCCACTCCAGCGAGGAGCCAGACTTGAGAGTGAATGAGTCTTCAGATACTTTGAGCCCAGCTGTCAAGTCACTCCCAACCCCAACCCTCCAGTCTCCCAGCTGAGGTCCCAGACATCAAGGAGCAAAGATAAGACCTGCTGGGATTCATTACCCACAGAATCAGTGAGAACAAGAAAGGGTGGAGGTTTTATGCCACTAAGTTTGGGGGGGGCTTATTGCTCCCCAGGATTAACTGAAACCATGACAAATTTACTCTCTTAACTGACCTTCACCAAATGAATCCCAAAATTAAGCACCGCTTTCTCAACCCTGGTGAACACACGGAAGACACTCACCTCTGCTGAAGTCTCAAAAGCAGCAAGAGACCTTCTAGAACCTTGCTTCCTAAGGTCTGGGAACCAGCAACGTCAGCACCAGCTGGGAGCACCCAGGACTGTACGATCTCAGGCCTCATCCTAGACTTAGTGAATCAGAACCTGCCTTTTCATAAGATCTCCAGGTGACCTACACATGCACAAGGCTCCCTGCTTCTACCCCCACAGGTTGAACTGAATGCTTAAGAGTCACCTTTATTTGTTCCCAAACCTATTTGTACCCGATTAAACTTGCTGTTGTAATTAAGTAATTCATTTCAACATTAAGCAAACCGCTGATGAAACTCAAATACACTGACAGTCCTCGATATGTCTTACAAAGAGAATGTGACCCAGGGGTTAATTTCCATTAAATGAGCAAAGGGGAGAAAATTGCGAAAGATTTAGGATAAAAATCTAGAAGGATTCAATTATGGACCATATGTTTGTGTCCTCCCCAAATTTCTGTGTTGAAGCCCTAATCCCCAGTGTGATGATATTTGGAGGTAAAACCTTTCTGGGAGGTAATTGGGTTTAGAGGAGGTCAGCAGAGTGGAACATCGATGATGGGATTGGTACCTAAGAACAAGGAAGAAAGGCCATGTGAGCACAGAGCAAGAAGATGACCTTTGCAAAAGCCTTCACCAAGTACCAAATCTCCTAGCACCTCGATTAGTCTTCCCTGCCTCCAGGACTGTGAAAAATAAGAGTCTGTTGTGTAAGCCACTCAGTCAGCCTAGCAGAGGTTCCGTACGCAGGGTCTTAAAGAGCAGTCTCCTGCCATATGATCCAGCAATTCCACTCCTAGGTATATACTCAAAAGAATTGAAAACAGGGACTCAGGGACTCAAACAGATATTTATACACCCGTGTTCATAGCAATATCATTTGCAATAGCCAAAAGGTAGAAATAACCCAAGTGTCCATCAACAGATAAACAAAAATGTGTATGTACGTGCACACAGACAACAGAATAAATGAACATATATTTATATACATGTGCAATGGGATATTATTCAGCCTTAAAAAGGAAGAGAAGAAAATTCTGACACATGCTATAATACGGATGAATCTTGAAGACATGCTAAGCAAAATAAGTTGCAAATGGACAAATCCGGAATGACCCCACTTACAGGAGATTTCTGGAGTAGTAAAATGCATACAGAAAGAACAGTGCTTACCAGGGGCTGGAGAGATAGGGGATGAGAGTTAGTGTTTGATGGGGACAGAGTTTCAGTTTGAGAAAACGATTCAGTTTTGGAGATGAATCATTGCACAACACTGTGAATATACTGGATGCTACATAACCGTATACTTAGAAATGGTTAAGATAAATTTTATGTATATTTACCACCATTAAAAATTATCCATGAAAAATCTCTCTTTACATTTATTCCTGTCTTCTTTCCAGACCTTTAAGAGATATAAAGCCTTTCTCCATTAAACTCCTTGGCAACAATGAACTAGAAGAAAAATTAAGAAAACAATTCAACTTACAGTACCATCAAAAAGAATAAAATACGTATGAATAAGTTTAACCAAGGAGCTAAAAGATCTGTACACTGAAGACTTTAAGATATTAAAAGAAGTTGAACACTAATAAGTGGAAAGATATTTCACATTCATGGATTAGAATATTGTTTAAATGTCCATATTACCTAAAGGAATCTATAGATTCAATACAATCCTCATCAAAATTCCGATGCCATTTTTCACAGATATGAAAAAAAAAAAAAGTCCTAAAATTTATATGAACGAGGGGCACCTGGGTGGCTCTGTCAGTTATGTGTCTGACTCTTGATTTTGGGTCAGGTCTTGATCTCAGGGTCCTGGGATCGAGCCCTGCATTGGATTCCTCACTCAGCAGAGTCTGCTTGTCCCTCTCCCTCTACTTCCCTCCCTGCTTGTGCTCTCTTGCTCTCTAAAATAAAGAAATAAAATCTTTAAAAAAATTGTATGAACCAAAACAAACAAACAAAGACCCTGAATAGCCATAGCAATATTGAGAAACAACAAAGCCAGAAATATCACACTTCCAGATTTCAAACTACATTGCAATGCTTTAATAACTGAAACAGTATGGTATGGTATTGGCATAAAAACAGACACAGATCAATGGAACAGAGAGCCCAGAAATAAACTCGTGTATATTAGTTTATGAAAAAGGAGCCAATTAATATACAACAATAGAGCCAAGAATATGTAATAAAGGATAGTCTCTTTAATAAATGGTACTGGGAAAACTAGACAGCCACATGCAAAACAAATTGGACCACTATCCTACACCATACGCAAAAATCAACTAAAAACGTATTAAAGACTTGAAACCATAAAACTCCTAGAGGAAAACAATAGAGGATCAGCTCCCTGACATTGGTCTTAGCAATGATTTTTTGGACTTGACACCAGAAAGCAAGGCAACAAGAGCAAAAACAAACAGGTGGGACCACAAACTAAAAAGTTTCTGCACAGCAAAGGAAGCCATTAACAAAATGAAAAGGCCACCCACAAAATAGGAGAAAATACTTGCAAACCATATATCCAATTAGGGGTTCTTTTTTTTTTTTTAAGATTTTATTTATTTATTTATTTGAAAGAGATAGAGACAGCTGGCGAGAGAAGGAACACAAGCAGGGGGAGTGGGAGAGGAAGAAGCAGGTTCATAGCAGAGGAGCCTGATGTGGGGCTCGATCCCACAACGCCGGGATCACGCCCTGAGCCGAAGGCAGACGCTTCACCGCTGTGCCACCCAGGTGCCCCCCGATTAGGGGTTCTTATCCGAAACATCCAAGGAACCCATACAACTCAATAGCAAAAAAAAAAAAAAAACCCAAAGAAAAATGGACAAAGGACTTATATAGCCAATTTTTTTTCCAAAGAAGACCTACAAATGTTCAGTAGGTACATGAAAAGATGTTCAACCTGACTGATCATCAGGGAAATGCAAACCAAAACCACAGAGAGATCACCTCCGATATAGACACAGGGATGTCTATTATCAAAAAGACAAGGAATAGCAAAGGTTGAAGAGGATGTGGAGAAAATGGGACCCTTGCACCCTGCTGGTGAGAATGTACATTGGTGCAGCCACTGTGGAAAATAGTATGACGTTTCCTCGAGAACGTCGTAGAACTCCCGTATGATCCAGCAAGCCCGCTCCTGGGTAGATTTCCAAAGGAAATGAAATCACAATCTTGAAGAGGTTCCTACGCTCCCCTATTCGTTGGGTCATTATTCACAATAGCCAATGTATGGAACCAATCTAAGTGTCTGTCAATGGATGAATGGATAAAGAAGATGTGGTGTGGGGGCGCCTGGGTGGCACAGCGGTGAAGCGTCTGCCTTCGGCTCAGGGCGTGATCCCGGCGTTCTGGGATCGAGCCCCACATCAGGCTCCTCCGCTATGAGCCTGCTTCTTCCTCTCCCACTCCCCCTGCTTGTGTTCCCTCTCTCACTGGCTGTCTCTGTCTCTGTTGAATAAATAAATAAAATCTTTAAAAAAAAAAAAGAAGAAGATGTGGTGTGTGTAAACACACACACACACACACACACACACACACACACACACACACTGAAATATTATCCGGCCTCAGAAAAGAAGGAAGTCCTGCCATTTGCAACAACACAGATGAACCTGGAGGACATCATGCTAAGTGCTATAATCCAGAGAAAGACAAATAAGGCGTTGCGTCACGTCTATGTGCAATCTAGAGGAGTCAGACTCAATAAAACAGTAGAAAAGTGGTTGTCAGGGGCGCCTGGGTGGCACAGCGGTTAAGCGTCTGCCTTCGGCTCAGGGCGTGATCCCGGCGTTGTGGGATCGAGACCCACGTCAGGCTCCTCCGCTAGGAGCCTGCTTCTTCCTCTCCCACTCCCCCTGCTTGTGTTCCCTCTGTCGCTGGCTGTCTCTGTCTCTGTCAAATAAATAAATAAAATCTTTAAAAAAAATTAAAAAAAGAAAAAAAAAGAAAAGTGGTTGCCAGGGACCGGAGCGGGGTGGAATATGGAGAAGTGGGTCAAAAGGTACAAACTTTCAGTTATAAAAGGAGTGAGATCGGAGGATCTAATGTAAACCATGGTGACTACAGTTGGTAACTCTGCTGTATAATTAAAATTGGCCGAGAGAGCACAACTTCAATGTTCTCACACATATACCAAAATAGGTGAGGTGATGGACAGGTTAATTAACTTAATGGGAGGAACCCATTCACAAAGTACAGGTGTGTCAAATCATCACGTTATACACTTAAGTATCTTACAATTTTGTCAATTATACCTGAAACTAGATTTAAAAAAACCAACCAATGGTTTGTATTCTTTGGCTAAATGTTTTTCTGTTCGCCTGTAACATTTACTTTCCTTGTGGTAAGAACCTTTAACGCGAAGTCCACCCTCTTAACAGTTAACTATAGGCACTATGCTGTACGGCTCTGTAGAAATTATTTACATAATTCTACCCTCGCACCTGTTGAATCAGTCCCCATGTCCCCCTCCCCCCAGCCCTTGGCCGTCACCAATCTACTGTTTCTACAAGTTTGGCTATCTTAAGGATCTCATAAGTAAAACCATGCAGCATTTGTTCTTCTGTGACCGGCTTATTTCACTTAGCGTAATGTCTTCAAGGCTGGCTAATTTCTATGTATTTCTTGGTTTTTGTCACTACTATGATGTTGCATGCTTAAAATTTTTTTAAAATCCTAATTTGTTACTTTAAAAAAATCAGCCAAAGGTGTACAAATGCCTTACACCATCCCCCACTCCTCTATGCCCCTCCCCCACTAGGAGCCCAGTCCTTTCCAAAACCTGATGGATACATTAGGTGACAGGGACTTGACATTTGAGTTTTGAAACACCAACAAGGAATGAGACAGAGCATAAGAGAATGACTTCAGCCCATCCCTGACAACCAAAGGAGAAATTTTTTTTTGGTAAAGAGAAAGAGTTAACTGACCCCCCTTATGAGCAAGGATCTCGCTGAGTGTCAGACCTCACAGAACTACCCTCTCACTGAAAGGCCCTGCCTAATGCTACCGTGCCTATTTCTGTGACTTCAAGGTCTTGGGAAAGAGGAGGAGGAAGTCTGCATTTCCCGAGTCTGACAATTAAAGGTGTGTTTGAATACGAACAGCTAGTTTTTATTTGCCTAAGAAAGGAGAGTAGACCTACAGTAGAAAAGCCCAGAAACCACTTCAAGGTGCTTACAGAGTATAATACCCAAACGCATGCATGGTCCTTCTACCCCTCACTTTCAGGGCCGAGCAGACCTCGGCTTTCATCTGCTTGCCGGCTCCTTAGACCCAGCTGCGTGGGGCCGACACCAGGATGGCCAGAATTGGGAGGGATTGCTAACCAGGCTTATCCTCAGCGATGGGTGCTGTTAGATGCTTAGGAGACAGAACAAAGGAGCTCTGAGAGGTGTTTGCTGGGATCACTAACAGGTAGGTAAGCTCAGCTCACAAATTATTTGCTTTTTGTCCCCATTCATGTTTTTCCCCACTAGGGCAGCTGTGAGCCCGTAACAAGGGGCGCCTTTGTTGACAGTTACCGGCGCTATCTGCTAATGGCAGATCTGCTCTGTCGTTCACGATCAACGTCACGCACACGGATAGCCTGGAAAGGACTTTAAAAAGGAGTACACAGGGGCGCCTGGGTGGCACGGCGGTTAAGCGTCTGCCTTCGGCTCAGGGCGTGATCCCGGCGTTATGGGATCGAGCCCCACATCAGGCTCCTCTGCTATGAGCCTGCTTCTTCCTCTCCCACTCCCCCTGCTTGTGTTCCCTCTCTCGCTGGCTGTCTCTATCTCTGTCAAATAAATAATAGTAAATAAAATCTTTAAAAAAAAATAAAAAAATAAAAAGGAGTACACACACCAAGCGGGTGAGAGGAGAAATACAGTGGCTAAACACAACACCTAGACTGTTGCCAATAGAGCTTTCTGTGAGGATGGTAATGGTCTCCATCCGTGGTGTCCAATATGGTAGCCACGAGCCGCATGTGACCAACGAGCACTTGAGATGTGGCTAGTAAACTGAAACTCTCATTTCATTTTAATTAAGTTTAAATAGTCCCATATGGCTAGCGATTACCATATTGGACAGTGAAGGTCTAGACAATTTTTTTTTTAAGATCGGTTTCTTTTCCTCCCTAGTCTTTCAGTAGACCAATGGTTCTCCGCCAACGCAACTTTCTCCCTGGGACCCAGGGGACATTAATGTCTGAGGACATTTTTGGTTGCCATGATAGGGGAAGGGGTGCTATGGGCCTCTGGTGGGGAGACCAGGGATGCTGTTAAACATCCTTCAATGCACAGGACAGATCCCCCACCGTAAAGAATCATCAAGGCGCCCCTTGGTGGCTCAGTCAAACATCTGACTCTTGGTTTTGGCTCAGGTCCTGATCTGAGTCATGGGATCAAGCCCCCTGTCGGGCTCTGCATTGAGCACAGTCTTCTTATCCCTTTCCCTCTACTCCCCCCCCACCCCCCCCTCCTAAATAAAATCTTAAAAAAAATCATCAAGCACAAATGTCAATAGCATCAAGGCTAAGAACCCAGCCATAGGCCTTTTTTATGGGAAGCAAAGGCTTTCCTCATTTGTACAGCTGTCTTATGCATTTCCTTGATTAAAAAAAAACCTTAAATTGATTAAAAATAGAACATAAAATTTACCATATTACGTCCAGTTTGGTTGTACTAAGGACATTTGCATCGTCGTGCAACAGATCTTCAGAACTTTTTCATCTTTCAAAATGGAAATTCTATACCCATCAAACAGTAACCCTCCGTCCCCCCTCCCCCACCCAGCAAACACCATTCTACTTTCTGTCACTATGAATTTGACTTTTCTAGGCACTACATAGAAGAGGAATCCTACAACATTTATCTTTTTGTGACTGGGCTTATCTCATTTGAGTGTAATGTCCTCAAGTTTCTTCCATGTTGTAGCATGTGTCGGAATTTTCTTCCGTGTTAAGGCTGAATGTTCCCTGTGTAACCACATTGTATTAACCCACCTCTCCACTATTGGGCACTCGGTTGAGTCCACCTCTTGGCCTTTGGAAATCCTACAGCTACAAACATGGAGGTATCATTTACGTGATTTTAAATGAATGGATTTGGAAGGATTTTACATTTACAGAAAAATTGTAAGATTATACAGAGATCTCCCACCTACCCCTCTCCTAGTTCCCCCATTGTCCTTTCACATTACAATGGTGTATTTGTCACAGCAATGGTGGCACATTTCTATAAACAGACTCCAGAATTGATTCACATTTTATTGTTGTTGTTTTTTTTTTCCCCACTATGTTCTTTTCTTCTTCTAGGATCCAACCCAGTGTACCACGGAGCATTACTCACCATGTCCTCACCTTTGGTCTGAGATAGTTTCTCATACTTTTGTTGCTTTTCAGGTCTATGGCAGTTTTCAAGGGTACCGATCCAGTATTTTGTAGAATGAGCCTCAATTTTGGATTTTCTAATGTTCTCCTCATGAGTAGACTGAAGTTAAAGGTTTTTTAAGAAGGCTACCACGGGGGTGAAGTGCCTCTGTGCCTTTTCATCCCATCACATCCTATCAGGGGGTGGTGCATGGGATCCCCAGGGCATCACTGCTGACATTACCCTTCATCTCTTGGTCAAGGTCAATATATGTGCCAGGTTGCTCTGCTGTCAAGTTACTGTATCTCCCTCTCTAAATGCTGTAAGTTAGGGGGCGGGGTCACTAAGACCAGCTCAACAGTGAAGGGGAAGGGGAAAGGGGGGCAATCATGCTCCCCTTCCAGATGTTGTCTACATACAGTAACTGGGATTCTTCTGAAAGGAATATTCGACTCTCGTACATTTATCTATTTCTTCCAGGATTTATATCAGAATGTACTCATGGATATTTAGTTTATACTATGGGTTAAAATCAAAGGTTTTCAGCTTTGGCCAATCCTTTTAAGAAAGCACTCACTCGGGCGCATGCGTGGGAGCTGAGGAGGAGGGGCAGAAGGAGAGAAAGAATCTAAAGCAGGCTCCATGCTAGGTGTGGAGCCTGATGCAGGGCTCAGTCTCACAACCTTGAGACCATGACCTGAGCCGAAACCAGGAGCCAGTCCAATTAACCTCCTGAGCCACACAGGCGCCCCAGCAAATCCTTCCTTTTTAAAGGAGTGTATCACCAACCATATACTTTGTATCTGATGCCATTATGGGTCTCAAAGCTGATAAAACAGACTTTTCCCAAGGACTGAGCCTTGCCTCCGTGTTACTACCATGACAATAAAGGCCCCACTGATTCTGTTCCCAGCCCAGCTCCCAGGAGGCAGGGCTAAAATAAGGGCCAGTTGCAAAGCGCCTCTAGAATAATCCTGAGAAGCTTACAAGCGTCCCCTCAAGACGGAGCTGTAAAACCCTTCTGGGAGGGTCATTAACGGGTCCGATAGAGAGGACACGGTCATTACCACTCGGCTGGACCATCAGGGTCACAAATCCCTGCGTTTAGGAAAAGCAGTAAAACCAGTGTGGGGTGCATTTGCCTAAAAGCAAAAAACAGTTTCTCCGGTCAAAGACAACATCCACTTAGACTCCACTCCTATTTTGCTCTAAGCAGTGTCAACAAAACAATGTCTGGATAAAGAATATCTGGAATAAAACGTTCATCCAGATAAAAGGGTTTTGTTTTTGAGAAACAGCCCTAAAAAGCCAAGAGAATTATATTAAATTCTTTCCGGCATTCCAGCTTTTTGGTTGCCTTCTGAGACAACTTGTTCCCCACCCCTCCACCCCCAACTTGTTCTTTTGATTGGAAACTTTCTTACCCGTGCATCTAAAAATCAAAGCTGAGACGCGGGAGGGGACTTATATGGGTGTATCTAAAGTTACGTAGGAATCTAAACTGACATTGAAATGGCTATTCTGAGTTTAGAAGTTCAGGGAGTTATTTTTAAGTATATAGTTTAAAAGAAATCACAGTTACTCGCTGAATGAGTTCAGAGTCCCAAGCACACACTGGCTGGTCACTCACTGTAACATGGTCTGTACTCAAGACTGTGTGTACGGGTCCCCCGTTTTCTTAGCGTGCAAGTCCTGGGGTTTGCAGTCTGGAGCTCTGCCAAAGAAGTTTCAAAATCAGAGGTATTGTACTTAGGGGTCCTTTCCATTTCGGGCACAGATTCACTTCTGAAGTGCAGAGCCCTCCCCGGCCCCCGGTCCCCGTGCGTGACAACTTTCTTCCTGGTGCCTAGTGAACAGCAGGTAATGGTTTGGATAATGAGTGCTCTTGGCTGGGCACATCTGCACACCCCGCTGTGAAATTGCTCTTTCAACCAATTCTAATGGCATTTAGAAGGGTGGAAGCGAAGCACAGGGAGACAACCCTTGGTAGGTTTCAGAGCACATAGGACGCGCTTGCAGAAGCTCACATAGGCTAGGTGATCCAACAGGCATTCTTCGGAACGGAGAGTCCCAAACAAGTCAGGCGCTAGGACCTCCACCGTATTCTCCAAGCTGAAGTTGTGGAGGCCTTTTTGTCCGTTACACCCATGCATGTAATCAGTGATTGTTCCTATTGTAAATCCCAGATTCACCATCTGTATGCTCCAAAGAGCTGGGTGATTGTTAATACCCTATCCCTATGGGATTAATCTGCAATTTCACACTAAATGATTTTTAAGTATAATTTGTTACAATGATACAACATTACCATTTCTAAAACAAACAGCCGGGATTGTTACCTTGCAATAAAAAGCAGAGAGTGTCCACAAAGTGCTGTATTTGAATAAGTTTACGTGCCATTCTGTTTTACAATCACTTCACTTTAGACACAAGTGGGGAGAGATATGGAAAAAAAAAAAGAAAGAAAGAAAGAAAGAAAGAAACAAACAAACAAACAAACAACAGTCCAGAGCCTTGGGAAGGGGCTCTTAGTAAGTGAGCATGCTACTTTTTGTTACTGGGAACACGATCTAAACATGAAATAGTGGTACTCGGAGTTCCCTGAACCGTCTTTTAAAACCAGTTAGGGTTGTTTGGCGTTTGAAGGAGAGAGCTGCTTACAATGAAAAAATTGGAGCTTGGATTCTCAGTTGAACAATGAACTATTAAAGGTCTTTTTGTGCCCCCAGGAAGATCCCCCCCCAAATCAGTCTGTAATATTAAAAAGAGCTGGCTTAAAGCTTGCAGAATATTCCTTTTAAAGAGGCATGCTTCCCCCCAATGTCTTAATTATACAAAGGTATTACCCCAAACATTGTAACTATCCATTTCAAAATATATTTTAAAAACCCTTATTCGGGGGTGATAAATTTAACCAAAGTGAGGATACCAGACATTTCCATCTACTTTACTAAGGAAGAGCCCTTCCATTAGATTAAAACAAATATATCAAATTCATTTTTCCTACACTTTTTTAGGGTGGGTTCAAATGTTCCCTTATGGATCAGACGGTTGTGAGGTTAGATCCGGTTATTTGACAGAGTTATAAAGTGGTCCGCACGTTGTACGGCCCAGTGTGTTCAACTCCATTTATCTAGCCCATAAACGGAGTGTGTGGTCTCTATGGGGCCAGCGTGAGAAATAGCAATTCCCTGGCACATAGCTGCGTCTTTACCAGTGGGACCTGCCTTGTTTCCTTGTCCCAAGCCATGCATCCTAAGAAGAGATGCCTAAAATGCCCTGCCCATGAGAAACCGCTTAGTGTGGGAAAGTACAAGGGAGGGGTCCTATAAACAACTTCTTCCCCATCCCCTGACACGGTCATATCGAACAGATCAAGTAAGCCAAATCAGAGTGACTACGTCATCTCTCCCATGGGTTCAGTAACACCCACCCCACAGCATTGTAAGGACTGAGCTGGATGTGCGAAGCACATTGCTGAGCAGAGGAAGTTGCAGAAAAAGGGTAGATTATTTTTATTAGCCACTGATAATCCTTCTCGGGTTTTAATAGCAACATGGGTGCACGCATACATGTAAACACACACACATTTTGTTTTTGTCTTCAAAGAAAAACAAATAACAAAAAAACACTGTCAAAGACAAATGGCAAAGACCTAGACATTAAGGTTGAGCGATAAGGAGTGGCCAGGCCTGTGGCAAACTGAAGAGCACAGGGCCATCCCTCTAACTGGGGGCAGCGGTGTTCAGTCCCAGCCGATGCCTACCTCATGGGATTCTTGGCCGAGCGTGGCCAACTTTTCCGATTTTTCAAGAAAAGCTGGAAATCCCAGCTTGAAGGATTTTCAAATGCTGTCTTCTAATTCAAGGGTTATTTTTTGGTTGGTGTTTCAAGTCCTTGAGCCAAACAAAGCCTGTCTGTGGCTGAATGTGACTTGCACATCACTGGTTCAGGACCTCTGATAGAAGCCAATAGAAAAAGACAAAGAAAATGGAACATGGAGGGACAGATGTGGCATTGCAGGTTCACTGAGCCTATAACACAGGTCTAGAGGCCGGAGCAATGGGACGTGCACAGTGAGAAACTACAGGAGCCACAAAGTGGCCAGATTAAATCAATTCTGGAATTAAGGGACAACACAGCCTTCCCCAGATGGTGATTGCCCACGGGGATTTCCTCGTGGAATGAAGGCAAGGGCTTAGATTGGGTAAGATTATGGATTGGGGCAAAAGCAAGGACCTTGAATATACCTTCATACCTAAAATGGCACAGTCTGGAGGGAGCGTCAGGTAAAAGCTCCCTGGAAGTCAGCGTCAGGCTGTGTCCAGCCCTTCACATCACTAGAGAACAGCTACGTTCAGACTCTTAAAAATCTGAAACAGCTCCCCAGAGCAACTCAACTGATTCCTTACTTCTTTCCAGAAGAATGCAGCTACCAGACAAGTATCTATAGAAACACAAAGCCACCTGAAACACAGCCCTTGTTCGCTGAACACCTGCTATACACCGTGTGCTCTCCCAGCCTCACACAGCCCTGCAGGATGGCTGCTGTTACTCTCCCTTAGAGATGGGAAAAGAAAGGAAGGGGGAAGAATCCATCCAAAGCCCTGCAGCCAGGGAAGGGCAAGAGAGAGACACCTGGAGCCTCATGAAGCCCTCCCCCAGAATACCCTCCCCACATCGCAAGTCTGCAGGGAATGGTGTTCTAGATAAATACTCTACTTCATATGGCATTGCTGTTATGAGAATAAGCATTGTTCACTTTCCCCAAGATCAAGTGTGCTTACAGTTAGGATGATGCCAAACAATTTGACAGGTGGTTTTTTTTTTTTTTTTTTTTGGATTCAGGAGGTATCTCAGTTTTTTATCCCCAGGGCCAAGAAAAGTTATCTATCGGTCAGCATTGGAATAGTGTAGATACTCAGCAGTACCGGCCAAGAGATGGCCCAGCTTTTTAAAGCATTTTTACTATTGAGACCCGAAAAGGTCTCTGGTTTTTCTTTTGACACCCCCAAAAAATTGGTCAACAGAAACAGCTTTTGCTGAAAGGAATACCCAGACATATTGCCAAAAACGATGAAATGAGGTTGTTATAAAAGGAGCAGAAACATGGAGTAAAGCTTCTAGGACTTGCTCAGGGCATATTTGACGGTCACACTAACAGGCTAAATATATATATAATATATATATAATATATATATATATAAAGTTACTAAGAACTATTCTGAAGAGTAGGATGGGACAATGGTGGAACTGGGTCTGGGCTAAAGGCAGGAGATCACAGAGATACAGAAACATCTTAGTATTCCCTTCCTGGAAACATCGGAGGGCCTGGCGTCCTTTTATTAAATAAGATGTAGGACAATGATAAGCAGCAGTTCCTCTACAAACGTGCTCCGAGAGAACCGTGATACCCGTATCAATCATGCTAACAGAAGCAAAGGAGATCGACGACCCACATCCTTTCACGGTTTCCCAAAGAAACACAACAAATGCTATGCTCCCATCTTCGAAAGCGGCGTTCAGACATCACACAGTGGCTTCACAGGGCTAGGGAACCTACCTCTTAGGAAATCATCATCAGAAGGGACTTTTAAGAGCGGCCCGGAGCCTCGGGGCATACAGACTGGGTATGTTTTCTGTTGAGAACTTTCTAATGAGAAAATGCCACCTGACTCCCGTTAAGCCATGGACAAGGGAAAAAAACAAAAACTCTTTTTCAAAGCCTATACCTCTCCAGAGTGCCTACTATGAGTCAGACAAGCACAGGACGCTGTGGCCTCAAGGATTTGTTGTCGTCTAATCATTTATGAGAAGAGAACAAAACAACTTGTGATTTCTGCTTCGGAGATGGGCCCTGGGGTTTCACTGTACCAGCCCAGGGTCAGAGTGGAAGAGAGAGAAATGATTATTGCTACAAGTCATGTAATCCCAACCATGCTCCCTTCCCTCCCTACCACCGGAAACTTGGAACAATAAAGTGAAAGTCAAAAACTTAGGGATTAAAGAAGAAATGGTCAGGGCCCCGAAATAAAAAAATCAGGCAGCTTCAGCAAACAAAAGCTGCTTTAAACTTACTAAGTGAATTCATAGTTTTTAATCTTTCAGTACGAACACGATACTCACACATTGCTTATGAGGAACTGGTCTTCCCAGGTATGAGCCAGTTGGTTTTAAGCAGGTCATTAACCTCATAAATAAATATTTTGCACATAGCCATAGGCACCTTAGCTCCTAACAGACTGGGCAAATGATTCTGCTCAACTATCAAAACTTATCCAACACAGGCCCCATGAGAGCATTTTCCACTACATCAACCCAGAGAGTAAGCAGAAAAGCCAGATACCTACTGCTTTTGCTCCCTCCCGAAGATTTGCCGTAAAAATCAGAGGTCTGGTGAACGGGATGTCTGTTGAGCCTTTTAGAAATCTCCTAGCAGGGAAGCAGGTAACGTTTGCAAAGTCAGGATTGATCTAAGACGTTCCCGACCCAGAAGCAAAGGATAAGGAGCTAAAACACCACAGACACAGGTGAATTTCATGCCCTTTCATTTAAAGAAGGGCGTTGGCCTATCACCTAATACAGGTGCCCACACTTACTTCATCACAGAATCGCGTGGGACCTTGTTAAACAAGGATCCCCCAGCTCTTCCCGTTTCTGGTTTTAATTATTTAATTATTTAATTTTTTAAATTTTATAATAATTTTTTAAAATTATTTAATTTTAATTGAATTAAGGATAATTCAACAGGCTTGAGAAATGCCAAATATTTATAAAAGGGGAAAATGCATTAATGTAACAAAAGAAGGGTTTCTGCTAAGTTAACTGGGTTTTCTGCATGCCCCCAACAGTAGGGGCAATATTTTCACCAACCATTCCTGAAGTTAAGAACTTAAAATGTCAATTCTTTAGTAAAGTAGCCATGGTTCCCAGCCAAAAGTCCAGGCAGAGCAGCCAAGTTCTCAAAGGAAAAGGAAGGTTTTGAGGACTGCCCAGAACACCCTGAATCTTTATTTTTTGGCCTTTTAATGAAGGGTCCCCGCTTGTCTTTTCTACAGTGAATGAGTCTACAGAACGCACAGACTGGATGCCTTTTATTTAAAAAGATTTACTGAATTCATCGACTTTCAGAAGAGAGACTTACCAAACTGTTCTAAAGATACAAAATTATACCTTAGTGAAAAGGGCTGTTATCTCAAAAGAAGGTTGTGAAGTCACCTCCGTTTACATACAACTCCATTAAGGATTAACAGAAAGAAACTCGAATACCTTCAATTCTCACAACTTAACCTTCAAATTAATTATTGGTCACGAATTATAGGTCACGAAGGGATATTCAAAGCAATGTAAACGACCTTTATAAGCAGGCAAAATGCAAAATTTGAATCTATATAGCTCAGAGAGAAATGAAAACTTAAAGAGTTTCATGACCGTGACCTTAACTAACATCTGTAAACTCCATTTTTCCCCCTAGAGAATGCAAGCTGGTGTATTTAACTCCTGGCAGAGAAGAAAGCAATAAGGGCGCCCAGGTGCTAAAAGAAAACCATTCAGGAGGACATGGACCAGCGCCAAGGTCACAGCCCACCTGAATGAGAAATGAAATCCAGGTACATCCAGCCTAGGGAGCCCTGGCTCCTTCCTGGACGCAAGCACGGGTTAGGAAAGGCTTCCCAACCACAGGTGTGGAGACGCGGCTCCCCTGCCACGGGATACATAACGCCAGGGCAATCACAAGAAATGCAGGAAGCACTTGGATGCCTGGCCTGCCTCGGGCCCGGGAGGCGCAGACTTGAGCCCGCTGCCCACCAGCAGGTGCAGGGGCCGTGGCGTCCCAGCGCTCTGGGTTCGAATCCCGACTCTTCCACTTGCCGTGTCCCCTCGGCCCACTCGTGACCGCTCAGAGCTTCGGGTTCGCCAGAGGCAAAAAGGGGACCATCCTGTCTCCCGAGGGGCTGCCGTGAAGACTAAGCGAGGGGGTCAGAAATATATAAGGAAGTAAATCGAGGGTGACCGTGACGATGATGACTGATTGTCGTTACTATGGCAAATTATTTCAACGGAGGCTGGAGAGCGAGGGCGCCGGAAACGCAGACTTTCTCAAGGGATCAAACTAACTCCAGCGCCTAAAGGGGGCTGCGGGGATCTTTGTCCCCGCCCGCCGCCCGCGGTCCGCGCCACCTTTCCCGCGGCGGGCGCAAGGCGGGGCGGGGCGGCCGGCGGCGCGGGCCGGGCGGCGGGGAAGGCGGGAGCGCGGGCGCACCGGCGGGCCGCGGCCCCCAACGGCTCGGCGGGCTCTGCTCGCGGCCCCGGAGCCCGAAAACCTCTGCCGCCGGCCGGGCCGCCGAGCCCCGCCGCGCGCGCTCCCGGCCGCCTCACTCTCCACGCGGGACAGGGGGCCGGGGAGGCGCGCGGCGCGCTGACCCGGGCCCCCCCACCGGCCCCCACCCCCCGCGGCCCGGCCCCCACCCCCGCGGCCCGGGCAGGTGGAGGCGCCCAGCGCGAGCGCTCCCGGCCCCGCGGCCCCCGCCCGCCGCGCGCCAGCCCGCGGGCGCAACTTTCTTAAAGGGACAGGTGGCCGGAATCCGTGTCTACCTGGGGCCCGGACTCGGCCTCCTGGCCGGTCCCCGCTTAGGGGGAGAGGGGAGGTCGCGGCAGAGCTCTCCGCCCATCCACCTCCTGTCCCGCCCGGGGAAATGACGGATTGCAAGTTTTAATGCACCCGGCATCCTTTTGCAACTTAATTCTTTTGGCCTAAATCACCCTCCCACTGCTCCTCAACGCATGCTCCCGGGCATGCAGTTGCTGCCACTGGGGCAAAGTTTGAGGAGGGGTGTCTCCACCCCTGCGCCCCGCCCCGCCCCACCCCACCCCACCCGGAGCTCGGGGCGTGCAAGGCTCGCGGCTGCTGGGAAACACCCGCTGCAATCCCCTTGACCCTGCCCTGTAACTGACCCTTGGGGAAAAAGCCCCCTGCGCGGCTACTGCGCATGCTCTGAGCTGGACAGCTCCAGAGAGGGAAATTTAAAAACGGTTCGAGCCGCGACGGCGGCCAAATTGCGGAACGCGAGGGGCGAGCGCGAGAGAGCCCCCCTCGGAAACCCCCGCCCGCCCCAGGAGCGCCTGCAGCGGCGGCCCGGCGAGGATCCGCTCCAGGTACCACCTTGCAGGGTCGGCTTTGCTCCCTCCTCCGGGGCAGTGCCCTGCATTGCATTTCCAGGGTGGAGACCCGGGTGCAGGGGCCGTAGGGGCTACCTCTCTCTGCTCCCCTTTTCTCCTTCCCGGGAATTCCTGAGTGACTTTTGGGGAGGAAATGAAAGTCTTTTGGTGGGTTTCTGTGTTCGTTTCAGGGTTGGAGTTTGAGACACTTAGGGAAGTTTTGTTTTGTTTTGTTTAGGCTGTGTTTGTGTGTGGCAGGGGGTGAGGTGCGGGTGGGGGTGGGACTGGTTTTCCAGCCGGGGCATGTGGCATTTCTGTAGGCATTTCCAGGGAGGGAGCTCTGAGGGGATTATTCCCTTTGCAAGTGGGACTCTGGCTCCCCCAGAGAAAGATACATGACACATCAAACTGTCTTTTTTTTTTTTTTTTTTAATTTTCAAAGGGATTGTAACTGAACTGAGCTTGAAAATAGGCTGGGAAGGGAATCCGGTTTTTCTGATTCCTATTTTGCAAGTCCACATTTTCCAAGACTTGACATTTGGATTCTAGAGCCTTCCTCCGCCCTTCCCCCACGAATTTGAAAGAACCTGAATTTTTTTTTTTTTCTGAAGTGTTCCGCTAGATGCTTGAGTTCCATCCTTCTGAATTGTGGGAAAACTGGGTTTCTGCCCTGTCCACATCGTCACTGATGGGAGCTTTGTTTTCTGCTTGTCTTTTCCCCAAGGAGATGATAGAAAGTGACATCTCATCCATGATGTCAGGAATTGTTCGAAACTCAGGGCAAAATCACCACCCCTCTCCGCAGGAGTACAGGTGAGGGTTGCTTCAGCAATAACACATGATATATTTTTAAATTGTGTAATGTGCTGTTTATGGTTTCTGCCCAAGAACTATCGTTACATTAAATTCTGTGATTTTGCAAGAGAGGGAGATCTCAATTTCGAAGTTGGCCTCTCTGAGGGTGTCTGGGCATGTGGCCTGGGGCAATGGGACCTCTAAAAGCCCAGTCTTTTGTCTCCTCCTAGAGAGGTCTGCTCCTGGGTGAGAGCCGGGGCATCCTGGTGAATGTAAAGATGAGAATAGAAGCTATTGCTTCCCCTAGAGTGGCCCTAATAGGGCTCCAGGAAATGCCCCCCAAAAGATTTGGTGGGGGGCTGTGGTGGTGGGAGGAATTGGCTTCCATCCTCATTGGATGCTGGAAAAGTTGTGAGTGGGAACTCCTGAAATCTTAGCCAGGCTGTATGATTTTCAGCAAGTCCCTTGCCTTCTCCGGGCCTCGTTCACTTGTCAGTTAAATCATGCTCTTGGATTAAGGTCTCTCCTGGGCCTCATGTATTTGAGGAATAAATTGGGTGGAGTCTGAGGCCAAAATCAATTATTTCTTGAGACAGGATGAAGCGAGATTCAAATGGGTAAAGAGAGTCCTTTACCTTTTTGTCTTCAAACCTCAGAGCTAGAATGGCCCCTAGGGGGTCAACCAGTCCAGTCCCCTGCTTTTACAACCCGGGAGACCGAAGCCAAGAAGGGTGAAGGGGCTTGTCCAAGGTCACACAGCAAAGAGAGGGAGAAAAAGGCATGCTCTGGAGTCTCCTCCCAGCCGCTCTCCCTTGAGCCCCGGAGGCCTGACCTGGTTTCCAGTGCCCCACCCGTCCAGGCAAGCATCGTGTCCATGGCTTGAGGGGGCATAGCCCAGATTATGGAGTGGGGACAGGAAGGACAGGGGCTGGTCTGGGAAGAGCAGGCTGTCACCTCGGATCAGCCCTGTTTACCCAGGGGCTGTCTGGCCTCCTGGGGGCCACTGCAACTCACCAGCAGTGCCTTCTGGGGCCGACTGCCGTCCCCAATTAGAGGGAGGTTGCTTCCTCAGGGCTGTGGGCCTGGAGGCTGCCTCCCGAGACCCAAATGAAGATGCACATTCAAACAGCTGTTTGCTGAGAGCTTCCTGTGTGCAGATCTGGGACCCCAGGGGTGCGCCAGGCATGCAGCAGCTTGAGCACCTACTGTATGCCCAGCTTGGGAGGCTGCTCTGATGAGCCTCCACTGTGCAGGTGAAGACCCAAGGCTGGGAGCAGTGAAATGAAATCTTTAACCAAGATCATACAACCACGGACCTCCGGGCTTCCTTCCAGCCCCTCATGGGTTTGAATAATGGCAGGTGGAGTGGGGGCAGCCGAAGGGTGCTAGGAGCTTGGGCTGTGAAATCAGTTACGATCCCAGCTCCTCTGCCGTGTGGAGCGGTCTTGAGTATCCTCCTGCATGAAACGGGCATAGGGATAGTACCCACTGCATGGAGTTCTTAGAAAGATTAGACAATTTCCAACTCAGCCACTTGGCCGCCGCACGACACCCGCAATGTTACTTCTGAGACTTCACTTGTTTGCGCGGCCGGGATCATAAAAGCTACCTCTCACCGGTTTCAAGTGCAATATCTATGAAAATGTCTGGCATCCAGGAGGCAATCCACGTATGGGGGTGGATCTCCCTTTGTCTTCCCAGCTTGAAGGTGGGGCGGGGGCGGGAGGGGGGATGGAGGGGAGCCAGTGCTTCCCCTGGGCCGGCTGGAAGAGCTCAGAACCATAGTCTTATTGTTGCCTAAAGCGCCCCATAAAAGCACCGGAGTCAGGGAATCGGGGTGAGAACGGCGGCTGCTCTGGTGTCGGATGGGTGTGCAAGTTCAAACTCCAGCTTTGGACAAGTCCCGTGCCTTGCTCGCGTTTCCTCGTCTTTCAAATGAGCACGATTAGGGCACATCCCTCCTGTGGCTGCCGGGAAGGACTAAGTTTTATAGAGCAAGAGACAACGAACCAGGAGCTGCTGTTGTCCTTACTACTTAGTTCCATCAACTGAGTCCAGCTTTCCACGAGAGATGGGGTCTATGGAGGGCCTTCAGTGTGGGGGTCATTCCTTGGACCCTCACCTTCTCCCAGGTGCTGCCCAGCAGGGGCTCCCACCAGCTCCAAGCCTTGGGGTCTTGGTCTCCTGTGTCTCGGCCAGCCCAGCTTACAAACTGGGGCACTGAGCAAGCCATTCCCATCCAGAAAGAGGGCAGGGGAGGCAGGTGGCTTACCGGTGGCAGGTGGGGGGGACAGTCAATGCCTACCCAGTTCCCTGACCAGCTGGGGGCGGGGTGGGCAGTGGAGCCAGGAGAAGCAGTCTGGCATCGGCACCGGATCCAAAGTTGCCTGGGTATCCTGCCTTTTCTGTTTGCGTGGATCCGGGGCTCTCTTGGGTTCCATAGCTAGCATGCCCGGAAGGCAGAGTAGTGATAAGAGGAGTTGCAGCTGGCGGTTTCTTAAGCCTCCGCTATTTGTGCCACAACCATCCCCGTGAGCGTAGGGTTCCTGTGCCTGGTTCGTGGATGAGGAAACCAAGGCTTGACCTGATTAACTGGCTTTACAGGATGACACAGCTAGTTATGGGTAAAGTGGCACTTGAACCGGAGGCTGTCCCACCCAGAGGGTATCGTGACCCCCCCCATGCCCCACAAGGGCTAGAACAGAATAAGTTGCTCTACCACGTCGCAGCTGTGTGACCCTGGACAAGTCGCGGTCCCTCTCTGTGCCTCACTTTCTTCACCTGTGAAATGGAGCAACGAGAGAACCCAGTTCACAGGTTATTGGGAGGATCCGGCACCTTGATCTGGAAAAGGGGTTCGGCCAGGCCTGGGGTAGAGTGCTTTCTCGTGGAGGGGAGCTTTGGTGATCATGCAATGCCTCCCCAGCCCCTTCCAACCACTCCCATTTTTCTCCCTGAATAATAGCCTAGGAGAAGTTTATGGGCTTCTCATTCCGTCTCTCACATCTCCAGGGAATGGCTCCAAGGATCACTCAGGCTGCTAGTCCAGCCTGGTTCCAGCCCCCATGCAGCCCCCCACTAAGCCTTCCATCCCCAAGGGCCGCCTTTGGCCGTTAGATTTCAATGGCTGTGTGCAGGGAGGGAGGGGGCAGGGGCGGGGGACAGCAGCTGGAGGCTGCCCTGCCCTCCCCGGGAGAGCTGTCGGGGAGTCAGTGGCTGGGGCTAGACAGCAAATTGGCAGCAGCCTCTGCGCCTGCGACGCTGGGGCCTGGGGCCAGGGCCAGGGGCAGCCCTCACCCTGCGGACAACAGCAACAGTTCATAGTGGATGCGAGTTAGCCAGTTTCCCTTTGGCTCAGGGCTGGGAGGGAAGTCCGCTCATCGAGGTTCTGCAGAATAATGAGTTACTAAGCACCTACTGTGTGCCGGAAACCCACGAAACCCTTTAGGAAGAGCACCATCCTGCTTGACCTCCACAGTAACAACCGTGAAATTAGGTGCTGGCGTTATCCCAATTCACAGACAAGGAGACTGAGGCCCGGAGTCCTGACCTGCCACAAGGCATACGTTCAGGAAGGAGCAGAACAGCAGGTCTCGACCACCTGCCCCAACTTTGGGAACCTATCCTAGAGGTCAGGTCCAGCCACCTCCTTTTGCAGATTGGGCAACTGAGGCCCAGAGAAAGAAGGCAGACTGCTGGCTCCTTGGACCCTCACCTTCTCCCAGAGCCATGTCCCTCCTCTAAGATGAGGGCAAAACCCTTCCTCTCTTTGAACAGTGGTTTTCTCCTCTCTGAACCACAATGCCGGGCCCAGGATGGATACTTAATAAATATTCATTGGGTAGATGGCCGGCTGGCTCAATATCACGGGAGAAATAACACGTCCATGAAAATGTAGGGAGGTTTATGCTCAAGTGATGACAAAATCCTGCTGTGTGGACCGGGGTGTGGAGACGCGCCCTGCTTTTCCTCTCGAGCCCCCCGCTGAGCCGCGTGTGTGGATGGTTTCACCCCCCATATCAGTGTGGCTCTGCCCATCGGTTGTGACCTCCTTGCAAGGGGAAGGCTGGGAGCTCCATCTGTCCGGGGCCCGGAAAGTCCCAACATCCATATACCCCTTCTCCCTCCGGGTGGCCAGGAGCTCCTCGGGCTACCTTGCAGGCAAGGAAAAGAGCGGTAGCCTTTCTGGGGGGCCAGTCTTCCTGGGGGTCCAGCCTTCCTTTGGGGTCTTGGGTTCCACCCCAAGAAACACGTGCACACGCATGCACGAACCCACCCCCCCACCCCCCCCACCAAGTCCCAGCCAAGTTCCAGAAAGGAAAGATTCTCTTGTCCGGGCTCCTAATCAAATCATTTCATACTTCGCTCACTCTTGGCCCTGTTGGGAATTCCCAAGCTTGCTAAACTTCATTTGGTTTTCTTTTTCCTGTAAACGGTTACAAAAGCTATTACAAAAGCTATGTTAGCTAAATAAACACCGCCATGAAATGCTTAATCCCTTTTGTGTAAAGGCTGGATTGGGAACAGGAACAGTTTATGGTAATGTGACAATTTCCTACTAACCACAATTTCAGGAGGCAGGTAAAACCTCTATGGTGTAATGACAGCAGAAGTGATGTCCCAGGGCTGGATGTGAGCCTGTGCCCTCTGCTCTGCTGGGGTGCTGATCTGCGTCCCAAAGACAGTATTTGCTGTGGGAACCCCTCTTGGTGACCATGTAAGGCCAGAGCAGGGAAAAGAAGGAACATGGCCTGTGCCGGGTCCTCTCTTACACCTTATCTGATCTGATCCTCGCAGCTGCCCTCCGTGGTGGAAATTGTTATGATAATGATTCCGTTTTAGAGATGGGAAAATTCCATTTTAGAATTGCGGAGAGGTGAAGCAATTTGCGCAAGGTCGCATAGCTACAAAGGGGTTGAGATGGGATTTGAGCCGCCAAGGGATGTTTCCTTCCACGGCACGATTACTGTATCGACTGTATCGAGCTCATAAATGAATAGAGTTCAATGCGGGCTCTGGACTTAAGCTCTATAAACCAAATATCTCCGGAGAAACTGTATCCATCCACAAATACAGGGAGCCCCCTGCAAGTCCCGCTAAGCTCCTTAGCAAGTGCTCCATGGAGTTTTACCTTTATATCAGCAACAGGCAGTGGCCGCAGGGGTCCAGCTCACCTTGGGTGGACAAACATTTGGAAAAGCGTGAAAGCGGTGCTGGTCACTCTGGGTCTGTAATCAGGTATAAGACAAAGTCATCCCTGACCTCTGGGAGTTTAGTGTCTGGAAGCCGGGGGTAGGCAATGCCTGAGTAAAATCAATGGGTGATCTCTGGTGTCTATGCTAAGTAGACATTAATAGCTCTAACCAGTCTAGGGAATGGAAACACCGGGAGATGCTGGACTGGTCTGGGAGGGCTTCCTGGTGGGGGTGTGGTTAAGCCAGGCAAGAAATGGATAGAGATTGAGCAATGCAAATTACGTTATAGTTGGGCTGGGCTGGGCCGGGCTGGGCTGTGCTGGGGTATCCTTCCACCTTCTCTTATTCCAGCAAAGATGTAAGAAATACCCACAGGGTGCCAGGCCCTGGGCGGGGTGCTGAACAAAATACAGGGCCTCCCAGTCCTTTGCCCTCTTAGCGTAGAAAGACTGGAAACATACATAAATGAATACCTCCTTGAAAAACGCTGAGTGTTCTGCAGACACAGACACAGGAAGGACCAGCAGGGATGTGGGTAGCCAGGGAGAATCTCTCAGAGGAGGGAAGATTAAGGCTGAGACCAGAAGCATGAGGAGGAGCCAGTAGCAAATGAGTGCATGGAACAGCATTCCGGGCAGAGGGAACAGCGTGTGCAAAGAGAACTTAGAATGTTTGAGGAACTCAAGGATAGACAGGTTTGCTAGAGCAGAGGAGATGAGGGCATAAAGGGAGGGGTGGCAGGCGGCCAGGGCCAGACCATGGTGAGGAGCTGGACCCTTACTCCCCTAACGGGTTTTAAGGACAGGGCCAAGTTCTAACATCTCTTTTGAAAGGTCACTGTGACTGCTAAGTGTTAAACCCATCCATTCCACAAGTAGTTGTCTCGCCCTTGAGCCAAACGCTGTTCCACACCCTTCCTGAGGTTTACCCTGCACCAAGAGGCAGGCCCTGTTTCCCCCTCTATTCTGCACACGAGGAAGCGGAGACTCACAGTCATTGAGTTACCTGCACAAGGACCTCTGTTAGGAGTAGAGCCAGGACTGGCATCCAGGTGTCCCCGGGCTCACCCCTGCAGCGCCCCACCCTCCTGGCTCAGCTTCCATCCCTCCAGTGACAGGGCAGATTAATTAAGGACGTTGCTAATTAGCATGGTCAGGTGGGTCCCCTGATCAAGCTAGAATGGCAGCCATGGACTCCAGTGGTGTCTCGCTTTGCCCAGGGTCACCGCAGCATCCCCTGAGCAGCGGCCCCATCCCTACGGAGGCATCTAGCAGATCCTTGCTAGGTGAGGACAACGAGGACAACCCTTCCTGCCCACAGCTGGATGTATTTCGACAAAACTGGCAGAGAGACCAAGTAAAGAGGCTCTGGGGCGGGTGGCTTAAGCCCCAGCCCTTTTGCTTACATGCTGTGTGGCTGAGGGGTAGCCCTTCCCCTCTCTGAGCCTCAGCTATCCCATCCGTGAAATGGGTTTGCTGAGGAGCCATCCCACAGGCTTGAGAGAGTTGAGGGAGGTACAGACCGAAGAGGGCTGGCAGGAAGGTAGGCATGCTAGGGCACAGATCCTCTGTCCTTTGCATTCCCAGGTCACTTAGAAAGTTATCTCCCTGGACAGAGGCACTTTTGTGTGCTTGCCACCCAGCCTGGCAAGTGGGAGTTCCGGAAGTATTTATGGAACGGAGCAGATGCTTCCTGACTGTCGGGCACTCTGCTGGGGGCTCTAGCCATGGAGCCCACTCTGTGCTGAGCACATGCTCTTTAGAAGATGTTTATGATCATGTTAACCGCTGCGATGCAATGCGTGCAGATGGGCCGGGCCCCCCCCATCTCATCCGTCCTTACAACAAACACCCTGTGAGAATGGGGACAGGCATTAGCACCCATCGTACAGACGAGCAAACTGAGGCCCAGAGAGGCAGAACGCTGCAGACCAGTCTCAGAACTACTAAGTAGCCAGGTGGGATTCAAACCCAGGCCTGGCTGACCCCAGAGCCGACACTTGTCACCACTACGTGGAAATGTCCCAGAGAAAGCAATGGCGGGGGGGGGGGGAGGGCAGGCAGGACTCCCATTCCCTAGCTGGGATGGGCTCCGAGTGTGGCCCTGCAGAGGGCTTGGGACTTTTGATGAGCAAACTCACAAGGGCGCACAGATGAGACATGTAGAATGATCAGCACGTTGCAGGCACTTGGGAAATGTTGGCAGATAATTATGCTGGTGATAGACTATTCCTCTGACGTGGATCTCCCGGGGGCACCACCTTGCCCCTAAGCAGGGTCTAACCACATCCTCCCGCATCCCCCCCACTTCCTCTGCGGTCCCCCACGCCGAGCGGCCCTGCAGGCTGTGTGTCTGTCCCAGTGGCAGTCCCACCGACAGGGAAGGGGCTCAACCCCATGGTGTTCCAGGTGGGGAAACTGAGGCCCAGGGAAAGGTGCTGGGGCAGGTACCTGAGGCCACTGGCACATTGGCCTGGGGTAAATTCTCCTGGCTTGGCCTCACCTCTCCTATCCATGAATGGGGTGACGACACCCCCCAGGGGTGTGTGTGTGTGTTTTCTAATAAGGAAAAGATGGCTGTGTCCCTGTGTGGGGTGGGAGCTGTTGGGGAACTACTGAATTCAGAAGGGGACTCTGGGGTGCCAGGTAGGTCTTTTCATTTTCATTTTGCCCCCAAAGCTCTCCACTCGCGAATGAGGACCCCCTGCTGGTGACAAATTCCCCCAGTTGGTTTGAGAAGGATACACTGTCAAGGACCACCTTTGGGACCCCTGAACTAACAGTTAAACCTGATTTTTCAGCAGGAAACTCGATGTTTCATCTGATCTGATGCTAATGAGCTAGCATTATGCCCTTGACCTTCACTTTAGAGGAGATGCCCTTATCATTCCCGTTTTATAAACTGAGGCCCAGCTTGCACGGTGCCCAAGGCCCTGTTACATCACCTTGGAGCGGTCCTCCCGCCCTGGAGCATGATGGGAGGTGCTAAAATACAGCTTCCTGGCCCCACAGCTCAAGGGCAGGATCCCAGGCTCTGGGCTGGGTCTTGAACTCTGCCTTCGAACCAGGTCCTGGGCGATGCCGGTATACACAGCCCCACTTGAAAGCCCCAGGATGATGGAGGGGGAGCATTGCCCCCCTGGGGCCATCTAATTCTCTGCGTGTTCACAGGAACAGCCTCAGACTGGAGCAGACAGACCTGGGTTTGAGTCCTGTCTGGCCTTAGCTTCCCCATCCGTAAAGTGGGGCTGCCTGCCTGCCCCCTGTCCCTGTCCGGGGGCTGTTGCAAGGACTCAGGGAGGCAGAAGCTGGCTCTGTGAGTGCTAAAAGTTCTGGACGTGACAGCCGTCGTCACACCATTCTTTGGGTTGGTGGCCTGGGGTCAGCTTATTTCAACCAGCCGAGCAGGCATTTAAGTAGCACCACTGTGTGCAGGGACACAGGATGATACAGGGCTCCCAGCCCTCAGGGATCCAACAGGAGGGGTAGGGGGCAGAGAGACAGCCGTGCGAGCTCACTGGCCCTGGTAAGGTGTAGGGAGCAGCCAGGATGCAGAGGGCTCCCTGCGCCTGGGGTCAGGGTGACAAAAGACTTCCTGGACCAGAAGCCATTCCTGGGCTGGAATGAGCTCACACGGGCAGCCAGGAGCCCCAGCCCCGCTCTTTTTCTGACTACGAGTTGGAAGCAAACTGTTTCCCTTCTAACCTCAGTTTCCCCACGGGTCAAATGAGGGATGGGGTCCAATGAGGTCTGAAGGCACTTTGGCAGTAAGAGGCCAGAAGACAATTTGCAGTGAGCCTCCAGGGATGGGCGCTATTTTTGAGGGGAGGGAGGAAGCAAAAGGGGGGCACTCCTCATGGGGGGAATTGCTAAGGCATGGCGGTGGGACCGTGTTTGGGTGTTCCGGGGTGGGATGGGTGGAAGAGACACTGGGTGGTGGCAGTAGGCTCCTTGTGCTTCTTATAGGCGGGGGTGAGGGGGTGTGAGACCACAGCCCAAAGCTTCCATGGACTCCCACTGCTCTCGAGACCTGGCTAATATTAACATTAACATGGCTATGAATATTAACGGCAGGCCGTTCCAAGGGCTTTACATGCGATCACCCGCTGAATCCCCACGACACCAAGGAAAGAGGAAGTGTTATTAACCCTATTTTACAGATGAAAAATTGAGGCTCAGAGAGGTCAAGTCAGTGGCCCTGGCACACAGGTTAAGTGGAGACTAGAATTAGAAGCCAGAGCCCAAGCTCTTAACCACTCTGGGGACAATCTGTTAGAGTCACCAGCCATCAGAGAAGCTGCTTGCACCCAGGAACCCAGTCTGTTTACGAGCCCCCCACCACCATTCAGGGGGCTTTGGTGGGGCCCTGGCTTCCGAAACCTGCCAGCAGCGGCTCACCTCCACTCCTCCCTGCTGCCCCAGCGCCAGACAGAGCGGCGGGGGCAGTGGGGAGCTACAGCAGGTAACGGAGCAGGAGCAGGGTTCGCACCACCAGACTCTGAGGGTCGGCCAGTCGTGGGGTGGGTGGGGACAGGCCAGACACCCCCATACAGGGGGCGGCACACCAGGCCCTGCCCCTCGGTCACACCCCATGGTCTCCACGGGCCCGAAGGGGACAGATGGCATCGCCCAGGCCTGGGCCGTGGCTGTCACTCCCCAGATGAGTTACGAGCAGGCTGCAGGAGGGGCAGCTGGGGGTGGGGGGGGGGGCACGACAACAATGGCATGGAGACCCCAGGACAATGGGGGCCACGTGCCATGGGGGCAACAGTCGTTTGTTGCACAATGGGCCGCCGGGGGACAGCAGCCAGGCCAACTGCTGCTGCTGACATGGCCTGCCGGGTTTTCAAATCGTTTCCAGGCCCTGTTTTCCTACAAGGCAGCCAATCGCTGGGGCAGCCCGACGGTCACCTGATGCCAGCTTGGTGGGCTGAGGGCCCAGGCCCCGCACCAAGGAGCAGTTGTGGCCATGGCAACGCTAATTGTGGCCCTAAAACAGAAGGGAAGAGAGCGCGGGCGAGGGGGGGGAGGGGGGAGAGAGACGGAGAGGGACAGCAAGACGGCGGGGAGAGCACTAGTTGGGGTGGCCCAGGGGTGGCCGAGGCGGATGCCCCACGGTGGGTCCCCTGTCCCACGCGTGACAAAGCCAAAGGCTGCACTGCTTTCTCTCTCCCCCTTTCTAGGAAGCCCCGAGACACTTATTCTTAAACCGTGGAGCTCAGAATGTGGACTGTGGGCCTCTGGGCCACACAGCAGAAAGGCCCTGGCCTGCGGGGGGGTGGGGGGGCATGGTGGGTCTGGTGTGGGCTCCGGGCCAGTTTGCGGCCACCTTACCCCGTGGACGAGATGCTGCCATGCAGCCCATGCCCTTGGAGCCGTGTGACAAGCATGACTTTAGGGGGGCTGGGGAGGCCTGCTTACCCCACAGCAGGGTGCCTGCCTGCCATCCTCAATGGGTAGCCTTCCTCTTTCTGAGGACAGTGATGGTTTTGTTCACAAGTCTGCTGAGGGGTGGTGGGCGTGGGTCCTACAGGGGGTCTCCAGGGGCTGCCTGGGGGCATGGGGAGGGGCTCGGGCTTCGGGCTCTGCTGCCTGGGTCCCGGCCCCACCGCTTCCTGTTACGTGTGGCTTTGGGCAAGTGACTCAGTGCTCTGAGCCTCAGTTTCCCCGAATGTAAGAGGGGCATATGGGCGTATCCTACCTCTCAGGGCTGCTGCAGGGATTGAACAGGACTGAAAAGGACTGTGCCTGTTGAGCACTGAGCCCTGCACCTTGGTTTCCCCATCTGTAAAATGGGTATACTACTACTATGACTACCATTTGCCTCATGGGGTGACCAGGGATGTTAAATGGCTGACTCCCTGTGAAGGACTTGATAGGACACCCGGCGCATAGTAAGTGCTCAACAAACAGTAGTGTTTATTATTCTGGGGGTAGGTAGGGGCTAAGGTCAGAGGCAGCAAACGAAGGACTGATTTGAGGATGTGCGATCTGGCCGCCAAAGGGGGGGATCCCGGGACCAGGCCTAGCCCAGCGGATGGGCAGATGAGGGCAGCTTGGGGAGGTGAGGGGCTAGGGGGTGATTCCAGGGGTGGGGGAGCCCCCCCAGGAGCCCCCCCAGGAGCCGGCCTGAGCTCCCCGCCCTGCCCGAGCTCCTGCCCCTCCCTGCAGGCTCCTGGCCACCAGCAGCGATGATGACCTTCCCGGGGACCTACAGTCGTTGTCGTGGCTCACAGCGGTGGACGTGCCACGGCTGCAGCAGATGGCGAGTGGCCGCGTGGACCTGGGTGGCCCCAGTGCACCGCACCCACACCCAGGTAGCTGCAGGGGCTGGGGGGGGGGGCGAGGGTGGTGCAGGGGAGGGGCGACGCCCAGCACTGCCCCCCACCAGCTGGGTGACTGTGGCCGGGTCTCTCTCTCTCTGGGCCTGTTTCTGCATCTGTAAGATGTGACTGATTATACCCTTCTCAGAGGGATGTGGTTCATTCATTTGCTCACCACCGTGGGCCAGGCTGTGTGTTAGCTAAGGTTTCAGAGAAGAATAAAGGCAGCCGTGCCCCTTCCCTGCTACACTGTGAGCAAAGCAGTTGGCAAACTTGGCCCGCGGGCCAAACGCAGCCAGGAACCTGCAGCCTGTTTTTTGTATCGCCCTGGCGTGAAGAATGGTTTTACATTTTTCGAGGGTTGTAAAAAAACCCAAAGACAGAAACCCTATGGCCGGCAGAGCCTCAGATGTTCGCTCTCTGGCCCTTTCCTGAAGAAGTCTGCGGAACCCTGATCTTCAGAGAGATGATACGTGCAAAGTGCCGTCGGTCCTGGCACACAGTAGGTGCTCAATAAATGACAGCCAGTTGCAGTCATGGCAAGTAGACTAAATATTGAGAGACACAGAAAGTGTTGAAAACAATCATCACACTACATTAAAAGGATCAATAGTTGAAAAATTGGGGCCTAGGGGTGTTTGTTTCGTTGAACAAATTGTTCCTGGCCAAAACATCTAGAGCGGGGGTCGGTGCCCTCTTTCTGTAAAGGGCCACGTGGTAAACATTTAGACTCCGTAGGCCATACAGTCTCTGTTGGAAGTGTTCAGCATGTCCCTGTAGTGCCAGCCCAGCCCCAGACAATGTAAATGAATGGGTGTAGCCATGTACCAATAAAACTTTATTTAAAAAAACACGCCACAGGCTGGAATTGGCTTGCTGGCCATCATTTGTCAAATGCTGATCTACAGCCTCCAACTCTATGGCCTTGGGCGAGTACTTTCCCCTCGGACCTAGTCCCTTATCTGCAACGAAAGGGTAGCAGAGATGCCCTCTGGGGTGTTGCAAAGATTCAATGGCGAAAGTACCTTGGACACATGGTAGGTGTCCTAGGTCACGGACAGATAGGAGGCGTGAAAGAAGGAAGCCCCTCCCTTCTCCACTGTGCGGCCGCACCCCTCCTGCGCTCCTGTCTCTGTGCCAGGTGTTTGGAGCCCTGAGTCGTATAAGACGTGGTCCTAGTTCTCGGGGAGCTGGGGGTCTGGTCCAAGAGAGGGCAAGGCAGACAGACCAAAGGCACCACGGATGAGCCCAGGTGGCAGCCAGGACTCAGAAGAGAGCCGAGGGACCCCCCCCCCCAAAGGCTTCCTGGAAGAGGTGGCCCCAGGGCAGGATTATCTTGCAGGTCAACCCTGTTTAATCTAGAAGGCAGCCCCAAAGCAAAATGGTTCAGCGAGGATCTGTGATAGATTAGCAATGTCTGTCCCGGGCCTGGACCTGGGCGGCTGGCATGCAGGTGTGAGTACGTCTGCTGATGCTGAGCCCATCCTGGGCAGAGAAGCAGGGCTTGGCCGAGGGGAGAGGAGGCACAAAGGCATTCAGAGCTAAGCCTAGTGGCACTGGGAAACCCAGGCATGATTCTGAGGGCGAGAGATGAATAGTGAATTGATGTTTTAGCTTCATGATGGACGAGAACCAAGATAGTAATGATGTCATCATCATTATTTGCTATTGATTCATATTTATCAAGATGTTGTCACGTAGCTCGCAATGTGATAAGGATTTTACAGACGTTACCTCATTTAAACCCCCACAGCAACTTCATACGCAGGGGATCTCCGTAGGTCTACTGTACAGACGGGGAAACTGAGGCTGGCCCAAGGTCACACAGCTGGTAGGAACCCACGGTTCAGCACCACACGCCAGGGCAGTGATTTGCCAAGCACGTGCTGTGCACCTGGCCCCAAGGGTGGGGGCAGGCTCTGTCCTCCAGAGCCGTCCAGGGACTGAGCCGCTCTGCCTGCAGACCCTGTTCCTCCAGCCCAGCGGCATCTCTGTGCTTCCCTTTGCAGGTGCCTTGGCCAGTGCGGCTGACCTGCACGTGGGAGCCACCCCTGGGGCCCTGCTCCACGGCGCGGCTGGCATGGCCCCCCCAGGCATGCTAGGCCTGGGCCCCATAGCCAATCACGGAGCTAGCGTAAGCACCACTGCATGGGCCGGGGAGCTCGAGCGGGGGTCTTCCAGGGCTGGGGTGCCCCACTCTCACCCTGACCTCTGTCTCCTGTTGTGGCCCCTGCAGATGAACCAGATCCCTGTGGGGGGCCAGCCCTCCTCCGGCCTGCAGAACGCGTCGCAGCTGTACTCCCCCGCCTCCCAAACACAGTTACCGCTCCCCCCAGGCACCCAGCAGGTAACGGGGGCTTGCGGGGGTGCCCTGGACTCAGAGACTCGCATTCCTGCATTGGGCTGGCCGGGGACCTCGCTGAGCCTCAGTTTACTCCCCGGCAACACGGAGATAGCATTCCCCATGCCCGTGTCATGGAGTCATTCATGGGGTTCCCTAAAACCCCTGCAGGGAACAGAGACAGGATCATCTCCTGGGGCCGTGGACTTCACATCTTGCTAAACAGCATCTCCTAAAAAGCGAGGCTGGGGTGGGGTGGGGTTCCTGTGAGTGGCTTATGCTCTCTCTCACCTTCTTTCTGTCCCTGTGGGAAGTGCCCTCCCGTGGGCCTGTACGGCTCCCCATTCGGAGCACGGACTCCCTACCCCCAGCCCCGCACGGCCATCTACTCATCTCAGGAACTTCATCCCAAACATTACCCCAAGCCCATCTACTCATACAGGTGAGGTCCAGGGCAGGCCAGGGCCGGGGGGCTCGGGGAGGAGAGAGGCGACGGCTGCCTTTAGGACAGCTCAGACTTGCAAGGGGGGAGATTTTGGGGAGTGGGGAGCCCCCAGGTGGGACATGCTCTAGGAAGGACTGTCATGGGCTCAGTCAGCTCTCAGGGTGGGAAACCCACTCCAGACCCTGAGCCCGATGGCCTCTCTGAGCCTCAGTTCCCTCTGATGTAAAAAGTCATCAACATAATAACCTTGTGTACCTCACGAGATTTGGTGGGTGGCGGTAAGCAGCCTAGTTAAAGTCCGAAGGCCCACAGACATTAACTATGGGGAAGGGATAAAGAGAGGAAAAGAGTTTCCTCAAATTGGTACCACTGTCTGAGCTCAGGGTCAAGGAGAAGGGCAGGGGGTGGGCAAGAGGTAGGGCTATGACAAGGTATCAGAACTAACACTGTTTGAGTATGTAAGGGTTGGAACTGGTGGGGTCAAGCAGGGCAGACTTCCTGGCAGAGGGGGCCTTGGGCTATCAGCCTGAGATGCCTTTACACCGGGCCTGCCCCACCCTTCACCTCCAGCTGTCTGATCGCCATGGCCTTGAAGAACAGCAAGACGGGCAGCTTGCCCGTGAGCGAAATCTACAGCTTCATGAAGGAGCACTTCCCCTACTTCAAGGTGAGGGGCCCCAGCCCGGGGTAGGGGTGCTAGAGCTGCTCCGGCCTCTCCCACACACGGCCACGACCTGGGACTGGCCCCAGGCCAAACTGGGTCACCGTCTTAGGTCCCTGGTGACGTCCATAGACCCCTGGACCTGTGCATTCACACACACACGGGCAAAGACGTCCAGAAGGAGGGGGGGCATTTGAGCTGGGCTCTGCCCAGAGAAGGAGTTCACCAGGCATCCTGGGGGTGGGGGGGCCAAGGGTGGCGGGGCCAGACTCGTGGCTCCACACAGACTCCCTAAAACATACTGATGCAGAACACAGACGTGGCGAGAGCAGTTGCCTCTCCGAGCCTCGGTTTGCTCATGCGTGAGATGGGAGCATGATACCCAGCTGGCCAGGTGAGTGAGGACTCGGTGTGTGAAGGGCCTTGGTGGCTCCTGGCGCGTGGTTGGACATCGGTAACGTTATTTTTGTTGGTATCAAAGAAAAATGAGCAGGTGGTCAGAGGGTACCAAGCTGCAGGGTCCCCGACTTGGACAGCGTCCTTAGCAGAAAGAATGCAGGCAGTGGTGGGTGCGTGTGCGGGCGGCCGGGGGTAGCGTGTGCGGCGCACGGTAGTATCTGGTTACCTAACAATCAAGTGGGAGCATCGAAACACGATTGGCTTTGAATACACTTGACCAGTTACCCGCGTGGTAGCATCCTCTCTCTTGCTCGCTTCCTGAAGAGGAGAGAAAGAGGGACATTCGGCATCCCTGGGCCTGTTCTCACGTAGTAACTGTTAGCTGGAGCTGACATGAGGCTGGCCCTTTAAGAGGGCGCGGCCCCTCCAGTCCCCACCAGTCTCTCTTGTCTTCCCAGCACAAGGCTGGGCATCGGACTGTCACTTCGCCCGCTATGGTCATGCCCTGCCCCTTGAGGCCTGCGTCTGAGATGCCCCTGGAGAAGAAGAGCTTACGGGGAGGTCTCTGAGGGGGGTCTCCTGCATGTCCTTCTGTCCCCACAGACGGCTCCCGACGGCTGGAAGAACTCAGTACGACACAACCTGTCCCTGAACAAATGCTTCGAGAAGGTGGAGAACAAGACCAGCGGCTCCTCGCGCAAGGGCTGCCTGTGGGCCCTGAACCTGGCCCGCATCGACAAGATGGAGGAGGAGATGTACAAGTGGAAGAGGAAGGACCTCGCCGCCATCCGCCGGAGCATGGCCAACCCCGGTGAGCCTAGACACCCCCACCGCCACCCGCGCCACATGTCCCCGCCCTCCCGGCCCCGCTCTGCCACGGGCCCCTGGTGGGCCTTCCTCCTTTCCTCCAGGGAAATATGCCTCCCCTGGGGCTGGTCTGCGGAGGGGCCTGGTCAGGGGCCTGCCCCTAGTTTCTCCCAGAGAAATGCCGAACTCAACAACCATGGGAGGACATCGCTTTCTTACCGTGCCTACCGCCTTGGCACCGAGTTTCAAAACAATAAAATAATAAAACAATAACACCCAGTGTGGGCTAGGATGTGGAGAAATAGGCGCCTTCATATATGATTGGTGGGAATCTCATTTAAACGTTTCCAGGGCTGGGGCGCCTGGGTGGCTCCGTCGTTAAGCGTCTGCCTTCGGCTCAGGTCATGATCCCAGCGTCCTGGGATCGAGCCCCACATCCGGCTCGGGGACCATGGCGCCATCCCATAGGCCCTCAGTGAGACAGGGAGCCCAATGTGGGGCTCGATCCCAGGACCCCGGGATCATGCCCTGAGCCGAAGGCAGATGCTTAACCAACTGAACCACCCAGGCGCCCCTAAGTGTCCTCTTTTCTAAAATGGGTGTCAGGGGCACCTGGGTGGCGCAGTCGTTAAGCGTCTGCCTTCGGCTCAGGGCATGATCCTGGCGTTCTGGGATCGAGCCCCACATCAGGCTCCTCTGCTGGGAGCCTGCTTCTTCCTCTGCTTGTGTTCCCTCTCTTGCTGGCTGTCTGTCTCTAATAAATAAATAAAAATCTTTAAAAAATAAAAATAAAAAAAAAAATAGGTCCTGGGACCCTAGTGGTCCAGTCTCAAATTGGTGTTACATTCAAGGAGACGGAAACCAATAACCAAAAATCATTTCAGAGCAGTCCTTTGTCTCGTTTCTCGCCAAGAGCATCCAGGAGGATCTTTACCCATAGTAACACTTCTCAATGTCTCCTTAGTAGCAGGGAGTGGCTAGGACACCTTGTGTGTTCATTCATTTTGTCCCGACACCGTGGGACTTGTCGTGTCTGCCTTTCCTCCTCCTCCTGCAGGGCCGTTAGCTTCAAGGGACATCCTAGGGCTAAGGCACTGTCCCCAAGAGAGGAGCTACTGCTACCACAGGAGGCTCCCTCATTCCTCAGATACCCTGTGCAATCTGTGATTTCATTACTTTCCCCAACAACACTGTGCAGAGTGTATGGTGCCCTCTCACAGATGAAAAGACCGAGGTTCAGAGAATCCAAGGGGATTGATGGCTAGTGTTACATGCATGGTGACACTGGGGCCTGGGAACTGCAGGGTGACTTCTGAGGGACCTCTCCCTTGCCTGCAGAGGAGCTGGACAAGCTGATCTCGGACCGACCAGAAAGCTGCAGGCGGCCCGGCAACCCCGAGAGCGCTGTGCTGACTCACGCCGCCACGGTGGCCATGGCTCATGGCTGCCTGGCTGTCTCCCAGCTCCCACCCCAGCCCCTGATGACCCTGTCCTTGCAGTCGGTCCCCTTGCACCACCAGGTCCAGCCCCAGGCACATCTGGCCCCAGACTCTCCCGCCCCGGCCCAGACGCCGCCCCTGCAAGCCCTGCCAGAGCTGAGCCCCAGCCCCCTGCCCCACCCTGCCCTGGGAAGGGCCCCTGTGGACTTCATCAACATCAGCACCGACATGAGCACTGAGGTGGACGCCCTGGACCCCAGCATCATGGACTTCGCTCTGCAGGGTGAGGCTGGGGGAACGGGGGTGGGGAGGGATAGAAGGGGATGGTGGGGGTGGGGGGAGCTAGAGGGCCAGAAAGGTGGGGGAGGGTAAGGGAGAGGAGGTCTGTCGGCGTTTACCCCTCAGTTCATTCCTTGGACAAGTACTTCCCAAACGCCTCATGATGGTGAATTCCAGCAAGCGCTTAATGGTGCTTACTGTATACCAGGCCTCGTGCCAAGCACTTCATAGCCATCACCCCCTCCCACCCTGCAACGGTACTGGGAGGCCTGGGAGTCCACTGCCATTTCCTGTCCCCGTTCTGCTGCTGGGGAGATGAGACAGAGAAGTGAAGTCACTGGCCCGAGGTCACC